>NW_026606890.1:0-300000 GCF_029890125.1 Rhinichthys klamathensis goyatoka | reverse complement strand
AAAAACAGACATGAGGAAGAGTAAAAGATGATAGAGTGCTGCAGTGATGACGTGTTTCGTCGCTCTGGTTCCCTTGACAAAACCCCAATTGGATTTTTCCATTGGCTTTTGTATTGTTGGAAAAAATAAGCTCTGTGTCCAACAAAAGTTTATGATTCTTACACATTTAGTTCATCATGAAAATATTCACAAATGAACACAACTTTTATTCATTTTGAAGCCTAAATACAAGAAGCAAAAACTAAACATAGGCTATGACATCCGACAACTCTTTATTTAAAGGGCTCCTATTATGCTTTTTCAACTTTAGTTATTGTGTGATATTGCTGTCATAAAAAGTATCTGCAAGGTCACAAAGCTCAAAGTCCACTCCAAAGTGAGATATTCACTTTAACAGAAAACACTGTTCAAGAACTACACCAAACGGCTCGTTGGGGCTACTACTTCTTCCGGATCTCGTGAAGTCACAATCTCACTCATTTAAATAATCTCCGCCCACAGAATCAGGAAAATTTGGGACGAGGCCTGGCTCCGCCCTCCTACGTACTTCTGCTCAATTTTAATTTTCCTTCAGTACTACGTCTGGGATTGTGCTGTATTCTCCGGTTTTCTCCGGTCAATTTTTTATCAGCGAACAGAGGGAGTGGCTGAGAACGATGACGTTGATGTTGTGCAGTAGTTTGAGTCGTCATACGTCACGACCAAACGTTAGTGATTGGTTATGGCTGATCCAGAGTGGCTCTGGGCAGATCCAATAGTTTTAGACTTCAACAGAGTACCCGTCTTTAAGGAAATTAACGCTTGTCATTGGAGCTATGCCAGACTCTATGTTCAAATGAAATGTACAAGAGTCTGGTGGGACCAGGCTATGGTTGAGCTGCGCTAAAGAAGAAGCAGTTTTTTCATTTAATGAAAAATGCGGGGGTTTTTCCACCCCAGTTACAAAACCCCTTTGTTTGGACCTCCTAAGGTGGACGAACTTAGAAAACAGTGGTTAAAATGTATTATTTTATCTGTGTGCTGCGCATTTTACGAAGGCCAGCTTCCAGAACCTATGAGAGTACAATGTCAGCTACGCACAAAAGCTTCTCCTGAAACACGGGGCAATTCCCATTTTGTCGGTACAATCAGTTGTTTATGGATCACAACCTGCAAGTATGTTTTATTTTTGTTGTTGTGTTTCCTATTGACCGTTCCAATTATATGTTTTATGTGTTTTGCTATGATGTAAACAAAGGTTTGGCTTCACTAGCCTGCTAGCTAACATCACAGTGTCAACGTAGTGTCTTGCTTTTGGAAGAGTTTTAGATAGACTGGGAAGAGAGGAGCTGCAATAATGTAAAATATGTGGAAAATAATGAGGTTTTTGAACAATCAAGCATGAAAACCTTTTCTAGTACACTCCCCCCTAGAGGGCTGCATTGGGATTGAGTCCCGCCGCAAATCTCGCGGGAGCGGGCGGTTTGAACTTTGCTGCGGGCGGGAATGGGCGGACAAAAAAAACCCCTGCGGGATCGGGAGGTAGCCTAACGACATGATGGAGATGTCAATGATGTGGAAAAGAACCTTAAACGAGGTATTTACAGCACAAAACCTGAGCAAGGCAAGTCTGACAGTGCGTCAGAAATACATGCAGGCCAGGGAAACGAAACCAACAACCCCATGAATCTCTTTAATAATAGCAATATGTAACGAAGGGTCGAAGACGTTCGGATCCATGTGCAGTAACTTTATTCACAATAAGTAGACAGAGAGAATGCAGTAAACACAAACTGGTAAACAGGGAAGATCCAGGCTCAGCAACAATATCAGGCAGGGGTCGAGGCAGGCAGCAGACAGAAACACGGAGACCACGAAAACAGGCAGGGATCAGGAAACCAGGAAAACTAAGGAATATAAACGCTCAGAGATGTAGGCCGTGGCAAATACAAGACTTCACAATGGTGTAGTGAGTGGAAGTGGTTTATATGTGTGTGTGAATGAGATGCAGGTGTGTGTAATCAGCACAGTGCAGGTGTATGGTGTAATCAGTCCAGGGAGATGCATGATGGGAAATGTAGTCCGTGATAACCCAGGGAGTGCATGGCCAAGCGTGACAGAGCCCCCCCTTTAAGAGCGGCTTCCAGACGCTCAAAAACAAAAACGAAACAAAAATAAAAAAAAACACAACAGTTCAGGAGGGTGGTGAAGCGGAGGTGGTCCTGGGGGAGGGATGGAGGGCCAGGTCCGTGCAGGGGAACGGGACCAGGGCACCACAATAGCGGACCTGGGTCGTGGAGCGTGGGCGGACCAGGCTGTGCAGGCGACCAGGGTGGAGCAGGCAGTTCAGGTGGCCAGGGCGGTGAAGACCCTTCGGGCGGCCACGACGGTGAAGACCCCTCGGGCGGCCACGGCGGTGAAGACCCCTCGGGCGGCCACGGCGGTGAAGACCCCTCGGGCGGCCACGGCGGTGAAGACCCCTCGGGCGGCCACGGCGGTGAAGACCCCTCGGGCGGCCACGGCGGTGAAGACCCCTCGGGCGGCCACGGCGGTGAAGACCCCTCGGGCGGCCACGGCGGAGAAGACCCTTCGGGCGGCCATGGCGGTGCGGCCTTCATGGTCCAATCCAGGGTCCTACTGCCCCCCCCCCAAAATTTTCTTAGGGGCAGCCATGGGGTCAGCGGCCTCTGGCGCAGGATCAGCGGGCTCTGGCGCAGGATCAGCGGGCTCTGGCTCAAGTGTGTGCGTAGCCCACACACACCACATGGCTGTGGCCATAATGGCCAGTGTTGCGGTCACTGAGGGCTCAGGCGGCGCATGCGTGGCGTGATCAGTCTCTGGCTGGGCAGACGTGACGTGAACAGTCTCTGGCTGGGCAGACGTGACGTGAACAGTCTCTGGCTGGGCAGACGTGACGTGAACAGTCTCTGGCTGGGCAGACGTGACGTGAACAGTCTCTGGCTGGGCAGACGTGACGTGAACAGTCTCTGGCTGGGCAGACGTGACGTGAACAGTCTCTGGCTGGGCAGACGTGACGTGAACAGTCTCTGGCTGGACGGTCTCTGGCTGGACGGTCTCTGACTGGACGGTATCTGGGAGACGGGGTCCTGGAACGACAGTCTTCTTGACCTTCCGCACTGACATCAGCGGGGGTTGTGCCACGGTGGACATCAGTCCTGGACGCCCATAGACCGAAGCCATGGCTAGTTTGATGGTTGAAGTGACAAGAAGTTTCTCAGGCAGTGCGGTCGTGATAACATCTTCCTCCACCTTCCCTACAGTGAAGAGGGATCCACAAAACTCCAGGACAAAGTCGATATACTGTACCAGGGTCCAGCAGGGGTCTTCCTCTGGCAAATTTAATTTAATGTCTGGGTCAAGTCCACTCCAGAAACAGTCTTTAATCATTGCATCATCACCAGGAACGAGGTGACTATAAACAAGAAACTCCTCCACATAATCCTCTATGATGCGATTAAACTGATAAATTGAACACAGTTTACTCAGCGGGTCCTGGTGTACAGCGAGTGGACCTGCATTGGCTGACTGGAGAGCATACAAGGCTGCTGGATCCTGTGTTGGTGAAGTCTTCTGTAACGAAGGGTCGAAGACGTTCGGATCCATGTGCAGTAACTTTATTCACAATAAGTAGACAGAGAGAATGCAGTAAACACAAACTGGTAAACAGGGAAGATTCAGGCTCAGCAACAATATCAGGCAGGGGTCGAGGCAGGCAGCAGACAGAAACACGGAGACCACGAAAACAGGCAGGGATCAGGAAACCAGGAAAACTAAGGAATATAAACGCTCAGAGATGTAGGCCGTGGCAAATACAAGACTTCACAATGGTGTAGTGAGTGGAAGTGGTTTATATGTGTGTGTGAATGAGATGCAGGTGTGTGTAATCAGCACAGTGCAGGTGTATGGTGTAATCAGTCCAGGGAGATGCATGATGGGAAATGTAGTCCGTGATAACCCAGGGAGTGCATGGCCAAGCGTGACACAATACAAATACGCGTTTTTTTCCTGCGGGACGGGAGAAGACACAAAGTCAATGCATCTCTATTATTGTGCGTGAATAAATTCTCCGAGTTTTGCGGGTGCGGGCGGGAGTGGACATACATATTGCGGGAGCGGGCGGGAGTGTAACACATACGTTGCGGGAGCGGGCGATAATGGTCAGAAATTCGGCAGGCGCGGGCGGGAGCGGGATGAAGAAAACAGTCCCGCGCAGGACTCTATTCCACCACCCCCCCCCCCCCCCCCCCACCCACAAAAAAAATCTAGACTTTGAAAAAGGGTTTAATAAGACCCCTTTAAAAAATCCCTGACAGTTTGAGTTATAATAGTTTGCAAGAGCGCTATTATAAACACGACGAAGCTGTGTAAGTGACTGCTGAATAGATGAGTTTATCTGTTCGACTGATGATGTTTAATGTCCGACAACCTCTGTAGTCTCATTTAGACACTTGTTAGCAACCGCCTTGACCAAGACAAGTAAAAGCCTGAAAAAAATCACAAGGTATTACTGATGTATTTTATGTCGTAGAATAAAACATGAAATGATCTTGTGCTTGTGTTCATGACAGAACTTATTTTAGGCATTTAAAGGAGAACTCCGGCGCAAAATGAACCTCGGGTGTAATAACACATTGGTACAGACTAAATCGTTCCCTGAGCTTTGTTTTCATGATAATCGAATATAAAGAGTTTTATCTCTAAAAACAGTTTAGCTTATAACGCTAGTATATTGGGCATCGAGTAAGCAAAAAGAGATCGCTAGTTAATACCATTAACAAGGCTCAAATTAGCCCCACACTAACACGGCAGCATAATGAGTGTCCTTACATGCAAACCGAAGCATTGAGAACTTTGTAAGTGTATAGACAGTTTAATAAGAAGATACTTTACACAGACAGTACAGTTACCCAGGTAGCAAAGAATTCTGGCCCAGATTTGGCATGTGTCTGGCACAGCTGGCATTCATCCGGCACTGGCGTACCCAGGCCCGGGTTTGGCAGAGATGGCACTGGATTTAAGACGGCACCCAAGACATGGGCCAGATATCAAATGGAGTATTTGGCCCAGATGTCAAATATAGATATGTGGGCCATATATGTATGGCCGATCTTGAGCCACATTTAAAATCATTTAAAAATATTTTTGAGTAAAATCCCAATGTTTTCCCATACAGAAAAGTAATATATTCAGATATATGTGAAACCCTGTAAAATATATTTTACAGTGAAAATGTTAACATGTTATTTAACAATAACATGTTATGCATTTTAAAAATATATTTTAAAAATGTATTTCAATATATTTTACAGTGTTTCACATATTTGTGAATACATTACTTTTCTGTATGGGAAAACATTGGGATTTTACTCAAAAATATTTTTAAATGATTTTAAATGTGGCTCAAGATCGGCCATACATATATGGCCCACATATCTATATTTGACATCTGGGCCAAATACTCCATTTGATATCTGGCCCATGTCTTGGGTGCCGTCTTAAATCCAGTGCCATCTCTGCCAAACCCGGGCCATGTTTGGCCCACATGCTGTATGCCAGTGCCGGATGAATGCCAGCTTTGCCAGACACATGCCAAATCTTGGCCAAATTTGTTTGCTGACTGTAACTTAAGCTGCTCCCAGGTAGCAAAGAATTCTGGCCCAGATTTGACATGAAGCCGGCACGGCATTCAGTCGGCACTGGCATGAGGCATGTGAACCGAACATAGCCCGGTTATGGGCAGATTGAACCGTTTTTAAGGCGGCAAACAGGATATGGGCCAGTGATTATTTGTCTCACACGTAAAATATAGAAATGTGGCCCACATATGTCTGGCCAGACTTATCCCACAGTTAAAATGTAATTTCAGATATTTTATAATTGATAATATTTTCATAAACACAGCTGTTTCCCCTATTCCTGTTTGCACCATGGGCTTATTGCTCTCTATTAACAAGGTTTAATTAGCCTAATAATAATTTAAAATATGAAACACCATACATTTTAAATTTACAATAGAACTTGAATTGTTTGATTGTCTCATTTCATGCACAAGAAGGCCAATCGTTTCTTTCTTACAACGTCCTAATATGGCAACAAAAAAACAAACAAAAACATTTTTAATTTTTTTTTACCAATCAGGTTGCATCTAAAAACGCGCCCAGAAAGCGCGCCTAAACCGCAATGCTTCATGGGTTTGCAGTTTTACCTCATTGTAGTCTTTACACTCAATCTTGTATTTTTGTCTTCTTTATATATATATATATATATATATATATATATATATTTTTTTTTTTTTTTTTTTTTTTTTTTTTTTTGAAACTGTGCAATCTTGTGATTTAGCCGGTTTAGTTAATGGTTTAGAACGCTTCAACCCAAATTTAAAAAAAAATATTTATTTATACTTCCGGATCCAGCGCTGCCGAAGAAGAAGTGGGCGCGCACTGATGCACTCGACTGCATTTCACTAACGGTTGCGGACTTCTCACCTCAAAGCGAGCGAAGTTTGGTAAGTGATAATTTTTAATTTTAGAGTTAGTATGAGTTTGTATAGTCGGAAAGTGAAATGTTAAAGATGTGCCACAATGTATAATTGTAGCTGTTAGTTAAAATGTAGAAGTTGACTAAATGTTCGTCGATTACATTTAACGTTAAATGACATCAGACATCTTTATTTTTATATCACAGCCATTTCAATTTAAGTGACATACACTGATGGATTAACATACTAAAATGTATAGCAGCAATTGGCACCTGAAACATCACACAAAAATATAAATATCATAAGGATATTGATTACTTTTGTTTATATTGTATTGATTGAGGATTTTAACAATTTTGTGCCCTTATGATATTTATATCTTCTATAGAGATTATCAAATTTTAAGTTCCATAATTTTTAATGCTAATTTGTGTTATATAAACAACATATCACGACAAAGCCCTCTTAAAATTTCAAATATGCAGAGACACAGAGAGATAAAATCAGTATTTGTAACACATACAAAAAAAGTTTAACATTTAAGAAATAGCCTATACATTTTTTGCAATTATGCTAACTTACATCATTACAGCGATTACATGTTATTATCATGTATATTACACACTGGCAGTTTAAAGTTTTGAAAAACAGCTTGACTGTATTTTTTAGCAAGTAGCCTAAATGTAAGTTAGCCATAGTGAGTAAAAGAGAGATTAGATTTGGACCTCCTAAACATTTGACATCAAATTTAGCCTATGTTTGTGTGTGTGTGTTTGCATTTCTAATCCATTGTGGATTTTGTTGTGGTATCACTCATTATTTATGCAATTTTTTAAAATTTTTGTTTGATAAATTATGTAACAAATGAGCAAGTGGGTTTTTGGGTTTTGATAGTTTGTCTTTCATTTTGAAATTAAATAAGAAGAAATGAAAAAAACAAGATTTCAGCTGTGAACCAAAAAATGAAAATATAGTAAAAATCTTATATTTTTTTTTATTTAAAAAAAAAACATTTTCTTGTTTCTGCTTATTTCATTTTAAACTGAAAAACAAACTTATCAAAACGTACACAGACCTTGTAGTCTTATTCATTTATGATTGTTTTTGTTTGGTGTGTGTGTGTGTGTGTGTGTGTGTGTGTGTGTGTGTGTGTGTGTGTGTGTGTGTGTGTGTGTGTGTGTGTGTGTGTGTGTGTGTGTGTGTGTGTGTGTGTGCTTTCTATATTATTAATAATTTATATAAATATTTTTTCAATAATGTTCTCTTTTGTGTTTGTTTCAGGTTGAAGAACAAAAGACCTGAGTAAAGCCACGGTATGGAAAAGACTTGTGCAAGAGCTGACATTCAAGAGCTTGACATTCAAGAAGTTTTTTGTTTGTTTGTTTTTTTGTAAATTGTTTTGTTTAAATGTGAAAAAATAAACATTTGTTAAGAATACTGTTGTGTTTCAGACATTTTTCAGCTGAGCAGGGTGTATATAAAGTGGCTAGATCATGGTTTAGTTGAGGCTGACATGAATCAACCCAGACAGCAACATAGTGTCGGCCCAGATCCGGCCCACTTCTTGTACACGTGGATTCCACACGGCCCAGATGTGGGCCGGATCTGGGTCGACACTGTTGCTGTCTGGGAATTGTTTGGTCCTACAAAGGACCAGAATAGGGCCAGCTATAGTCATACATTTGGCTGAGATATGGCTATGCCATGGGTCATATGTGGCCCGAGTTCTGGCAACCAGACCTGGTCCAGTCATGTACCGTAATTCATTGCTGTATTTGGGCCAAGTGAAAGTGGGTTGTGTGGCCCGTCACTGGGCCAAACCAATTTTGCTATGTGGGTAGCGCATATAGACAGGACCAGTGGCGTCATGCCCATTCAAAGTGAGGGGGCACGTGCCCCCTCAGATTTTTCCTCCCTAGGGTGACCAGAAGTCCCGAAAAATTCGGGACAGTCCCGAAATCTAAGCTGTTGTCCCGAATCCCGAAACCGGCCTTAATTGTCCCGAAAATTATACTAAAGCAAAATCTTGATATAAAATATTAAAAACTGTCCGTGGAAGTTGAGTCGTCCTGCAGCCAGCCCCTTCCAATTGCAGCAGCCGCAGCCGCGAGGACAGTGAATGTGCAGGCAGCCAGTCTAAACTTTAGTTTTTTTACGCGCGTCATTTGCTCTTGACGCGCGAATGGATTCAAAGTGTTCACGCGTAGGCTATAACTAGACGCGGTAGGCGCGAATTTGACGCGCTATTCGCGTGTGGTGTGAACGCAGCATTAAAGGAGTGATTGATTGGTCGCGTCACTGTGTGCAAAAAAAAACTTCGTCCGGGCCTTATAATGTCTGATGTCGGGTTAGGCCTACACAAAGCAAATCATCTACAAAATTATTTAGTTTTCCTATTTAATGACCGACAATTTAGTTGTAATAATAATTTTGCCATACGGCTTATTAGCGTTAGGCTATAGCCTGAAAGGTCTGATTTAGCCTACACACTGTTACAACAGTAACACATTTTTTTTTCACAATGACATTTGAGTTCATGATTTTAATGGTTTTTTTTTTTTTTTGGCAGACTAAAGACTAATGACAGACTTTGATCTTTGAATTAAAAAATATGTTTGGTTCAGGTTTGAAATTCATTATCTTTTAATGTAGTCTAATATCATAGTAGGACTACCCCCCAAATCCCTACAGCATAGTTGTTATATCGCTATACATATTGCATTTGATTTGATTACTTTTCTACATTTCTGTCAAATATTAACCATTTTCAAATAAACGGGGTAGTGTTAACCTTATTCAGCACTGAAATCTGTCAAACTTCTTTCAAAGTCCTTCATCACATATTAATATTAAAATAACTTAATTTCAGAGCACCACAAAGTCAGACCTCAGCACCTTTATGTAGGCTACCTTTAATGTAAGATCGTTCTTAGGTCACATACCAATTTAAAATCATAACATAAAAACTGCAATGGTACTGTTTTTAAAATCATGTGTAGTAGGCCTAAGTGTACGTGTGTGTGTAAACATGCTTTAATGAAGTAGACTTCAAAAGCTTTTGAATTTGAGCTTATAGTTCTTTCATCAACCTGTCTTTTACATAAACTTACAAAATAGATACTTTAACTTAGGCCTAGTCCTCAGAATAGAGGAGTGTTGCTGCTAGCTCCGTTAAGGTATTTCTGTCCCTCCCAAACTGCATTGAAATGGTATGTTTAGCAGCCAGAATTTAACAATTTTCAGGGGGAGAAACCCCCTGACCCCTCCTAACATGATCCATATCACCCGTCAGAAAACAATTGCAACGTCTCAGATTGTGCCCCCCCAGAATTTTGGCTTGCATGACGCCCCTGGACAGGACCCATCTTGGAAAACAGTCTCGATCAGTCGAACCACGAAGGTGAGCGAACAGTACGTGTAGATATTGAAGATAAGATAAATTATATTTATTTTTTTATTTGCTCTGTTGCGTTCAGTGCTTCTCTTATGCGCTCAGTGCTTTCTTCCGGAAACAATGGACCATATGAGATTCCAAGTCACAGTTCAGCTCACGTATCACTGTGTTCGTGGTTTGACTGATCGAGACTGTTTTCCAAGATGGGTCCTGTCTGTATGCGCTAACTGTGCTGTCTGTGTAAAGTATCTTCTTATTAAACTGTCTATACACTTACAAAGTTCTCAATGCTTCGATTTGCATGTAAGGACACTCATTATGCTGCCGTGTTAGTGTGGGGCTAATTTGAGCCTTGTTAATGGTATTAACTAGCGATCTCTTTTTGCTTACTCGATGCCCAATATACTAGCGTTATAAGCTAAACTGTTTTTAGAGATAAAACTCTTTACATTCGATTATCATGAAAACAAATCTCAGGGAACGATTTAGTCTGTACCAATGTGTTATTACACCCGAGGTTCATTTTGCACCGGAGTTCTCCTTTTAACTAAAAACACATTCAAAAAACCCATTGACTTCATGATGACTGAACTGATAGTGCTAAAAAGCTAAACTCATTTCCGTGGTTTGGCATATAAAAATATGTCATCCCTGCAGCACATATTGTCATTTTTGGATAAACTATTCTGTGCTATGCTACTCTCTTTCTATCTCTGTGTGTATGTAAAATCTGGTTGGTGTGCAGCAGATTTTCATCGCGTCTGAAGAGAAACGGCCTCCATCGGATCTCCATGCTGTTTGGATTCCCCCTCACGTCAGCGAGACACGCGGCTCTGAGTCATGCAGGCTGGGACGGATCCACAGTTCTGCAGCATCACTGCAGTCTCTCTCTTACGCACTGATGCTTTGTGTCTCAACCGTCGACCGTCACTCTGGTAGTATGTGAAGGATTTTCTCTTGCAATTTGTTTCCTGGAAGGGTTCCATAAACTCTCTTCATGTTCTTGACATCATCCATTGAAGAATGAAAGAAAACTACTAACAATAAGCCATTTTCATCTTCACATAATAAATCACATTCTTGAGCTCTGTCCCAAAATAGTAAGCAAATCAGTTGCGTTCTAAGGCGGCATTGTTTGATGTTAGCATGCTGCTAACCTAGGCCGCATCTACATTACTTTTTTTCAGAATTTTTTGCTCCGGTGGCACTGATCGGAAATGACCCATGAACATGCAAGCAAAAAAAAAGCAAATACTCTCCGATCGGTTTCAGGCCTCATTCATATGTGGAAATAAATCTGATGTATATATATATATATCGGATATGTGCATTGGCATCTGTGCACAGATCGGATATTCAATGAAAAACATCATTGAAAAAGCTGCGGTGGCGAATGTCAACTCAGGTGGAAACCAACCGTGATCACATGACTCTTTTTCCATTGCTCAATGGAGGACGAAGGCTCAACCCAATGTTTTGCTGACCTTTAAAGATGGTGCGGAAAGCAAAAGCTTGTATTTTCATTTCATCTGCGTCACTTGCAAATCGTGCCATTTTTTACGTCCTTTTCGGCCTAAGCTTTTCCAGGTCAGTACGTCTACCTTAGCTTGTTTCGTCAAGTGTATTGTGTAAATGCAGATATCGGATAGGGGTCACTTTTAAAAGAAGATGTAAGCTGGTTGTCAAGAATATCAGATATATTCAACAAATCGGAATTGGACATCAAGACCTGCCGTGTAAATGAGCACTAAATGAGCGCAGGAGGACAGGACCACCCTGCGTCTCCCGTCACTTCAGAAGCACATTAGAGACAAGAGAGCCAAGGCTAATTAATATCCAATTAATATGCATGACAGCACTTTCAGTAGCCCTCATCGAGTGAAAATGCACTGTTTAATGCTTTCACTGAAGGGTTTTTAAATCAGGACTTTCTGTTTCATTAATAGAGACTTAATAGAGACAAGATGTAATGTTATTATTGAAACCTACGCTCTCAAGTGTCAGCTCTCATGCATTTTCCTAGTGTATTGTAAATTAAAAAAAAATTAAAAACAGATATCTATATTAATAGTAATCAAGAATCTGACTGTATGCTGTATGAATAAGCCATGCACTCAATTAAATGTAAATGTTGGGTATAATGGCTGTGCCATCTAACTGGAACTGTACCAGTGTGAAGAGTTTGATTTTAATGCTTGATGCTCATTTTGTCATTGGTACTGCGTTCATTTGCACTTTCTAGAATCCGTTCACATAGGATGCATGCCTTCATGCTAACGCTGTGATTTTTGCCAATTAAGACGTGTTCTTGGATCCACATCTTTTGTTGATCCTGGAACAACATTCCTTTCCAAAAACATAGTCCTAACTCTATCCATACCCCTGAACCTAACCCTACCCATAACTTATCCCTAAAATCATAGGGAAATGATAGGTGAATACGAAGGGCATATAAGCCCCTAACCCTTGTTTTAACCCTGAACTTGACATTGACTGTAAACCTACCCCTCAAACCTGATTGGTTGATTGGAATAATATTGTTCATGTCCAGGAACATGTTCTACTTGGTGAAATCACGCTCACCCATTTGAATGTATGTACATTTGCACTACATGGATGTCTTTGGCTGTTACAGCACATCTTGCTGTTTTTTTGTTTTGTTTTCTATGAGTCCCAAGTTCAGAATTTGAAAAAAAAAAGGACAACAACTTGCATGCATTCATGCATTGCTGCTGTGGTAACAAGCCTTAGAACTCAAAGGGGGGCGAGAGGGATTGTCTGTGCCATGAATTTGGCAGCTTATGGACCAGAGCTGAAAATATGTAATATTTCAAACTGATCTCACGCCAATTCGTACAAATTTTACGAGGTGGCTAAGTCGTACGAATTCATACGACCTCACTCGTACAAATTCATACGATTTTTGCTAATTCGTTCATATTTTACGAGTTACCAAATTCGTATGAATTCGTACGAATGACCTACCCCTGACTCCGCCCCTAAACCTACCCATCACGTGGGTTTAGGCAAATCGAATGAGGTCGTACGAATTCATACGAATTAGCCACCTTTTAATCACTCGTACGAATTGGTCGTGAGATAGCGTTGAATATTTCATTCTTGATTAACAATACAAAGCCTATAGTTTTTTTTACTCTTTTATTAACTCTTTCCCCGCTATTGACAGAATTTTCCAGCATTGCTTATGAAAAGTATAGTCTTTTTTTTTTAAACGGTAGTTTGTCAGCTTTTTGTTCAAAACGTTGCTTTTTCTTATTAAACGTACCCACATTCAAGTGTTGATAAAAAAAGACTGCATGAAAGTAAAATAAATCTTTTTTGTTTGTTTGTTTAAAAACAAAATTCTGGGGGCAATGAAATCTTTGTGAAAATTATCCAAAAATGCTGCATGGCGGTGGCTGGCAACCTTTAAAAAAAGAAAAATACTGGCAGAGAAAGAGTGTGTGTTTCGTATTTAGTGTACTTTTAGTTTTTGTTCTTTTATACATTTTATACAGTGGCTCAGTGGTGCATGTAGGTTTACTACAAACCGGAAGGTTGGTGGTACAATCCCCGGTTCCACCTGACCAAGTGTCGAGGTGTCCATGAGCAAGACACCTAACCCCAGCTGTGTGTATGTGTGTGAGAGACACCTAACCCCAGCTGCTCCCGACGAGCTGGATGGCGCCTTGCATGAGATGGTCCTCACTGCAATAAATCCAGGGGGAGGAGTTGGATCCAGATCCAACAAGGTTTACATATACCTAAACCTACCCATCTCCGCCCCCTGATCTCTAACCCCACCCCTAATCCTACCCATCTCCGCCCCCTGATCCCTAACCCCACCCCTAATCCTACCCATCTCCGCCCAATGATCCCTAAACCCACCCCTAATCCTACCCATCTCTGCCCCCTGATCTCTAACCCCACCTCTAATCCTACCCATCTCCGCCCCCTGATCCCTAAACCCACCCCTAATCCTACCCATCTCCGCCCAATGATCCCTAAACCCACCCCTAATCCTACCCATCTCCGCCCCCTGATCTCTAACCCCACCCCTAATCCTACCCATCTCCGCCCCCTGATCCCTAACCCCACCCCTAATCCTACCCATCTCCGCCCAATGATCCCTAAACCCACCCCTAATCCTACCCATCTCCGCCCCCTGATCCCTAACCCCACCCCTAATCCTACCCATCTCCGCCCCCTGATCCCTAACCCCACCCCTAATCCTACCCATCTCCGCCCCCTGATCCCTAACCCCACCCCTAATTCTACCCATCTCCGCCCCCTGATCCCTAACCCCACCCCTAATTCCTACCCATCTCCGCCCCCTGATCCCTAACCCCACCCCTAATTCTACCCATCTCCGCCCCCTGATCCCTAACCCCACCCCTAATCCTACCCATCTCCGCCCCCTGATCCCTAACCCCACCCCTAATTCTACCCATCTCCGCCCCCTGATCCCTAACCCCACCCCTAATTCCTACCCATCTCCGCCCCCTGATCCCTAACCCCACCCCTAATCCTACCCATCTCCTTTGGAAGCTTTGGTGGCCATTGGGTCTGTGAAAGCGCTATATAAATGCAGTCAATTTACCATTTGACTTATAACCATTTTTGGCTCCCCAAAAAACCTTTTCAGTGAACAGTTCTAAAAGAAGCGTGTGAGTAAAAATCTAAAGAACCTTTTGTGCAATGTAAAAATCATATGGATGTTAAAGGTTCTTTATGGAGCATCAATGCCAATAAAGAACTTTTATTTTTAAGAGTGTAGCAAAGGTACATTTAGCAAGAAAAACCCTAAAGATAAACATCTAGTAATTTAGTAATTTAATAAACATCAATCAATTTTTACAAGTACATGCACAAAGACAAACTTAGACAAACTCTATTTTGGTTGCATTGTAAATCTGCAAACTATAGTTTCAAGTGCTTCAAATGTGTAGAAGTTTGCCACACATGGCTGAAATAACTATCAAACGTTTCTTTTTTTTGAGGGCACTCTGTATTCCACAAACAAATATTATTTATCACCCCATTTCTTCCATCCTGCATCTTTCTCTGGAGAACACAGCGTTTGTCTGATTGATTGAACGTCTTGGTTAGATGCTTTTCACACGGGGCCGATACCAAGCTGAGCTCCGTCTGCACCTCACTGCCTCTCATATCAAAGGTAAATGTTTACTCTCTGATGAAATATCCAAGCCAACATTACATCTCTCTTTCCTTTTATAAAAATATTCATAGCGTGCATAAATACATCAAATACTTCAGAGCGACTATTGACACGCAGGTGAAAACACTAGCCGTGCAGCTATTCGGTCTGCTGAATCCTGTCAGGACAAAATGTAATGTTTCATGTTGTCGGAGATGTGACCTGAAAATGCAGTTTCATGGTATATGTACCATTCAAAAGATTTTTCTTTTTAAAGAAATACTTTATTCTGCATGCAAGGAGACATTAAATTAATCAGAAGAAACGGATAAGACATTTAGAATGGTTCAGAAGATTCTAATTTCAAATAAATTCTGTTCTTTTGAACTTTCGATTCATCAAACAATCCAGAAAAAAAAGTATCACGGTTTCCACAAAAATATGAAGCAGCACAGCTGTTTTCATCATTGAGATACTAATAATAAATGTTTCTTGGGCAAATCAGCATATTAGAATGATTTCTCATGGGACACTGAAGACTGGAGTAATGATGCTGAAAATTCAGTTTTGTTTACAGGAATAAATTACATTTAAAATATATTCAAATAGAAAACAGTTATTTTAATAATAACATTTCACAATATTAGTTTTTACTGCATGTTTTATCAAATAAATGCAGCCTTTATGAGCATTAGAGACTTCTTTAAAAAAAAAATTAAGTACTACCAACCACAATGTACAGTATATAATTGATTATGTTTTACGTATTTAGATATAGAGGGTTCATGCATGGTGGAGAAATTTTAAGTGTGTGTGTGTACAGGTTTATATTGCATTGTGGGGAGCAAATGACCAAAGTATAGTAAAACCTGAGATCACATTGTGGGGGCCAGCCAGCGGTCCCCACGAGGGAAATGGGTTAATAAACATACTAAATTATATTTTTGGGAAAATGTAAAAATGCAGAAAGTTGTGTGTGATGGGTAGGTTTAGGGGTAGGGTTAGTGTGGGTGGGTGGTGATAATTCAGGTGGAATGTCTAATTGTTATCTAGCTCCTCTACTCGTTTGATGGCAAGGTCATCCCTTCCATCTCAAAAAACAAACACAGTTTTTGCGAATGAGAGGGAAAGTGCAGCTGGTATCGTGTGTCTATTCTGTGAAAAATGAGCATTGGATGCTTTTCAGATATTTATCGATATGCATCGAAAAATCTACGATATTGTTCCTGCATCGTTATTGTTGCGTCCGGTTCAAAATCCACACCAACGCATGACAAAGTTCTGTTTATTATATGTGTGCGCTGCAGGTTTGTCGCCTGTCGCTTTAAATGCTCAAGCTCTTCAAAACAAGATGGATTCTGATTGGTATGTTTATTAACCCATTTCCCTCGTGGGGACCGCTGGCTGGCCCCCACAATGTGGGTGTGGGTGGTGATGGCGCAGTGGATAAGACACATGCCTTTGGTGTGTGAGACCCGGGTTCGAATCCACTGTGAGACACCAATGTGTCCCTGAGCAAGACACTTAACCCCTAGTTGCTCCAGAGGCGTGCGACCTCTGACATATATAGCAATTGTAAATCGCTTTGGATAAAAGTGTCAGCTAAATGAATAAATGTAAATGTAGTGTAAGGGGACAGAATATACAGTTTGTACAGTATAAAAATCATTATGCCTATGGAGAATCCCCACAAATATAGCGAACCAGACGTGTGTGTGTGTGTGGGTGTGCGTGTGCTAATAATCACCAGTGGGAGTCTGAGACCTGTAGAACCAGGGAAAATTACCTCCACGGCGTCTGGCCGGACTCTCCTGCCATCAGAGCTGTGATAGCGTTGTTCTCTTTCTCTTCCCGAGGGAGCGAGTGACAGAAGGGATTAGAGAAGCCAACTAAAATGTGTGAAAGAAATGTGTGGCGGACTTGTGGCTGCATCCCTTCAGCAACAGATGGGCTCCTAATGAACAATCTTCCAGCCAACAATGTGGAATGAGCTGAACCATGTCAAGAGCCGCACTCAGAGACAGCAGGACCACCGAGTGAGTCAAGGGGCCAACAGACTCTTGTTTCAGTCCTGGGTTGTTTTTCCAAAGAGGAGAGAAGAGATGTCACTACAGGTGAACACAGGAGGTGACCTAAACCACCTGTCCACTCGTTTGTATACTAGTGGCCACCTGTTTCCATGGCAACACAGTGTTGATGGGTCACGTCACCTCAAAAGTTACCATTAAAGACTGTCCACACCAATGATGATAACTATATGAACTTTTAATAGGCTAATCATTCTAATTTTATGAGAATAGGAAAGTCCACACCACAGCTACTAACGATAACGACACAGAGGAACTGTATTTTTGGAATCACTTTTTTTGGAGTGTTTTTTTTTTTCCCAGCTGATGAATGAAAAAAACATCGACAGCCAATCAGAATCCATTTTGTTTTGAAGAGCTTGAGCATTTAAAGCGACAGGCGACAAACCTGCAGCGCACACATATAATAAACAGAACGTTGTCATGCGTTGGTGTGGATTTTGAACGGGACGCAACAATAACGATGCAGGAACAATATCGTAGATTTTTCAATACATATCGATACTGAAATATCTGAAAAGCTTCCAATACTCATTTTTCACAGAATAGACACACGATAGCAGCTGCACTTTCTCTCTCATTCGCGAAAACTGTGTTTGTTTTTTGAGATGGAAGGGATGACTTTGCCATCAAACGAGTAGAGGAGCTAGATAACAATTAGACATTCGACCTGAATTATCATAGTAACACAATTTTCTTTCTCTTATTAATGCCATTATACCCTCGGGCGGCAGACAGTTTCCGCCATAGTAGTGGCCTGTGTTGTATAGTGTACGTGAATGTGGGGGCGGAGACATCAAAATAGGGGTGTGATATATTTCAAATATCAACAGCATTTTCCAGAAATCACTTACTGCACCTTTAAGTCAGTTTGGTCTAGACCGAAGGATTAGTTAACCAAAAAAAAATTGGTGATTCCAAAAAACGAAAATGTCCAAAAAATATGCATATAATGAAAAAGTGTGCTATATTCAAAGGCTTCTGCAGTCATATGATAGCTTTATGTGAGGAACATGAGTTTAGTTTTAGATTGGCATTGCTGGTCTAATACTGGCGCAAGTTGGTTGTAGAAGGAAAATGTTTGTTGATTGCTAGGATTTATTGTCACTGCAATATAGTTATACGTATTTAGGACAATTATTCAACAGAAATCGAGTCGTCTGAATTATATTGACTCGACTGCTGAATTCAGAACTGCATACTAGTATACTACTCGTACTGCAATTATCATATCCTTCTATAGCAGAAATAGTAATATTATGCTAGTATTTGGTTCTGATCTCAGCAAACCTGTTAAAAGTTTTAACTCTTTCCCCGCCATTGTCGTAATTTTCTAGCTTTCCATGTTTTCACTGTTATACGGTAGGGGGCGCTATTATGCAACTTCTGAAAGAGTACAGAATCTCCCGATTAATACATCGGCAAAAAAGAAGTAGAAACAAGCAATAAAAGCATAGCTTATGCACTTTGTAGTCTTTGAAAGTAACGAGATTTTCTCAGCGTTTTGTTCAAAATGTTACTTTTTTCTTTTGATATATTGCATGTTCAGATATTCATACTACAAAATATTCTGGGGGCCATTACATTTTTGTGAAAATGATCAAAAACACTGGTGGTGGCTGGCAACTTTAAAAACAAATGCTGTCGGGGGGAAAGAGTTAATGTAAACACTACGACTTTGGCATTGGGATCGACTGCTGACATCAGTGTTTCTTTCTTTACAGTGTAATGGTGTTTTATAATGCATGATATTTTAGGACTTTTGACCTCCTTTGAAGTGCAAATGCATGAATTAAACATCTCACAGTAACTGTCAGTAAATCTGGGCCAGAAGACAGAATTAGTGGACCCTTAGATTGTATTGCAGTTGAATTTTAGTTCAATTACTACTTGACCTTTGATTTTTAGTTCTCGTGTGTTGTGGTATAGCGGTTAAAGCTGAAAACTAATCATAAATCTGTGGATTTGATCCACATTAACCATTATTGGGTATCTGAGCAAGTCTCTTAAAATCAACAAGTCATTTTACTTTTGTTGTGAGGCATATTTCCAAGTAAAATAGGATATTCAAAAAGAAGAAAATGTGCAGGATTAGGTGATTTATCTCTAACTTTTGAAAAATAAGAGAAATTTGTGGCATATGCAAAACATTTTAATTGGTTTAAAGGTGGAAAAAAAATTATGAAGAGAAACCTTCATAATTCATAGTTGGAATAACTCGCTCTGATGAATCAGTACAAAAATGTGTTTTCAGACAGTTTTGTGTCAATTTTGAATTAACATTTTATTCATTTTACTTATTATTTTAAATTCCAGAAATAGTTGACTGTTCAAAATGACTGTATGCGTCATCATCTTCATTTTGAATCAGGTAGAAACCATAGAAAGCACCGTCCATCAGAATAAGACCCCATTAATCAGTAGATGTTTCTTGCGGTGAGGTAATTTTAGCAGGATGAGTTTAAATGCCTTTTGGTTGCATAACACTGTGACGTAAGACCCCTCTCCCGTTTTCAAATTAATCTTCTTAAAATGAGGCTGTCTGATTTGATGTGCTTTACTATGTAGAGATGAGGCTCTAGTATCTGCTCATTAGTGAAAAGGATAATGATAACCACTCGTGCTCTCATACAGAGACAGTGACTCAAAGTGTGTGTGTTTAAATCTGTGCGTCTTCTATCTTTGACCTAAAGACACTGTGATGTCTTGCTCTAATCAGCTCTGCTTTCACAGATTTATTGAGTTAAACAAACTCTATCACAGGCGTGTTTCATTAGGATATTAAACTGAGCTTAAATCACAGAGTTCAGATGAAGTTTATAATTAACAGATGTAGAAATAACAATAATGACCACCCCACTAGGGCTGTTTGTTGATGGGTATATTCATGTCTTTGGTGCATGAATTTCACTAAAAGAAAAGTTCAGGCCAATACAAAGTTTTATACTAAGAACATTTAGTCCTGTTTAGGTTATTTTCGTGTTGATTCTTATTACTATATTTTAATTATGAATATATATTTAGGAAAACCTGGGAAATTTAAGGAATTTTAAAATAGAAAAGTTATAAAGTTCCTAAATATATATTTTTTCTAGATCAATAGGCTCAAATATTTCTTGATATATAATATGTATAATAAGATAAACCACAGGAATACTACAACTTACAAATATACAATTTAAATAATATAGTGTGTTTATTTATTTATGCGGTAATGAGAATGAGAGATTTTTCAGAGCATTTCAATGTGCTTAATTGCCATGAAAATAATATCACAATGCAAAAACATTTAATGGTCCATTAAATAGTCCATTCTTTTTTCTTTCTTTGATTTTAGGATGAAATATGAGATGTTCTTGACAGGTTGCATCACCCAACCAGTAGTGAGAAAATGTGTGAGGGTGAGTTTGACATTATTCCTGACAATATTGTCTGCTTCCTTTAAGCTTATCACTGCCTTCAATCCCATGATTCATAATGCTATAAAAACAAACTGCTAATGAGTTAATCCTTATAGCCGTCTGCCCTTCCAAACTTCACTCCCTCAGTATCCAAGACTAATCCAGCATTAAAACTTTAGGATTTATAGCCGTGTCCCATAAGATACATATCCTGGATATCAAAAAGATGCGGTTCACCTTCTGTCCCACTGTAAACTCAAGGGGCACCTCCTGCCAAACCCAGAGGAGGTGCTGATGAAAACTGCTCTCAATTTACAGCTTTCAATTTCCATACTTAGTGAGGCGGGTCACCGTCGACTGCTCATTTTTACACTATTGCTTCCTTTGCCATATATCTTATTAATTGCGTGTTTCACCTTCAGTGATCTGAATTGAGCCTGGCTTTGTTTCTATACTGTTGATTATGATTGGTATGGACAAGAGCGTCTAATATGATTAAAGGTTCTCTAAGCGATCCTGGGTGACGTCACTTCTTGTTGACGTTCGAACTATTGTCAAACAAAACGGAGGCTAGCTAGACCCTCCCTCCTCCTCATCCGCACACTAACCCCCCAAACCACACCCCCAAACCCTTCTTGTCGGTCATTGGCTGGAACAGTTTGTTATGTTTTGGGGAGCGGGTCGCTGCAGTTTGTTTTTGGTGCTGTTTGTGAAGCATGGGCTGTCTACAGAGATCGCGTTTCTTTACAGTGTGTTCAGGGGACAGGCAGCCAGTGGATAGTGAGGAGATGTTTGCTGTATGTGACAAAAAATGTTTTGGCCTAAAAAACACATGACATCGCTTAGAGCACCTTTAACTTTTTATGCAAGATACGTTACACAAGAAGGACATGAGAGTGAGTAAATAAATAAAGGAAAGCAATTACATGCTCCACATTGCAATAAATAATGCAACAATTACAATGTTGGGGTAACGCATTATGAGTAACATGAGTTATGAGTTATGTATTATGTATCAGGTTACTTGAAAAAAGTACTAGACACTACTAGTCTAGACTTAAGCCACGTTTCCACCGCAGGAACTTTCCCCAGGAACTAGGGACGTTGGGGTGGCACTCGGTGGGTTTTGACCACACCAACCAGAGTCAAAATGATGATGATGATGATGAATTTTATTTATAATGCACTATACATTTGACATCAAATCTCAAAGTGCTTACAAAAAAATAAAAAAATAAAGTAAAAATAAATAAATAAAATAAAATAGAAACAAAACAATATTATAAATAAAAAACCAATACGCAGACACTTAAAATACTTTAAAATACTTAAAAATACGCTTTTCTAAAAAGATACGTTAACCCGAAATTAAGTTTCGGGTAAAAATGTCCCCCTCAGGCTCTGGATGCCGACCCTAGGATTTGGTTACTGGGGGACGTAACCTTACTGAAGGTGAACTCAAACATGAAGCATTTTGTGTTACTAGCAGCAACGGCTGCCAAGAAGTGTATCCTGAAAGAGTGAAAGAGAGTCATCCCCCCCACTTTGAACTGATTTGGACTCTTTTTCTGAATATTCTGACCCAACTTGACATGACCACAGACTAGATGTAGATCTATGCTTATTACTGTTTATTTCTATTTTTTTATGATTATTTAATATCTTGCCTAATGGAGAGGGGGCTGTTTTACTTCGTTGTTGTCTTTTTTTGTGTGTGTGTGTGTGTGTGTTTTGTAAAAATGCAAAATTATAAATAAAATATTATAAAAAAAAACAAAAAAATGTCCCCCTCAGAAAGTCCCTGCTCGCGAGGTAGTACTTTTTCAAAGTTCAGGAACTTTCAGCGGTGGGACTTGCTGATTGGTTGAGTTCATGCAGAATTTGGATTGGTTGACTCCACGCAGCATTTTATTTTATCTATCTTTTTTTCTTTTTTTAAGTATGTTACGGGTGCAGTAAGAGTTGTTTGCTATCCAAATCAACAATGGAGTTATACGACCGATGGACCGACGGCGAGGTTCAGGCTTTATTAAGCTTATATGCGGAGGACGAAATCCACCGGGAACTGTAAAGTCGCGCGCAGGCATACGTCACCGGACTAATTTGCCTAATATTCATGGTAGAGCGCGATGGAAATGCAGACAGCAACAGGTCTGAGGGGAAAAAAGTTCCTGGGACAAATTGTTCTAAAACAACTTTATTTTTGTCACGAAACTGCTCTGAATCACAGGGGTTGAAGTTCCAAACGCAGCCGCATTTATTAAGGGTAATCCACAATTGAAATCCAAATGACAGGTAAGGGACAAAACCACAGGGAAGATAGATAATCCAAACAAGAACAGAGTCCAAGATACAGGCACACAGGGAAATCCAGGAAACTGGGCAGAAGGTCAGAACCATAACACTGGAGACAAGAGAGAGCACTCAGAAATGAAGTGTGACACTAACAAGACTTTGCAAAGAAAGAGTGAAAACACAGGGCTTATGTAGGGTGCTTCTCAAAAGGAAGGCTGCATTAATACATTAAATACTATTAAAACCTAATTTCAGAAAAATACTTTGCATTACAAATATTTATATTAAATGGCTTTCTATTAAAGGCACACTGTGGAACTTTTCAACCTTTATAATATATTACCAAAACCCATTGAGATGGTACATCGACTTACAATAGGTTGAATGACACGTCTGCCGAAGCCTGAAGGTGTCTGTATCGCTTTTACTAGCACTATGTAACTTCGGGTTTCGGGTAGGAACCCGAGCACAAAAAGAACTACAAAATTCGACCGCTTTACGGCATACGTCACTTCCCCCACCACCCCAACTTCCTCTAACGTGAGAGCTCAACTCGCGGATTGCCAGCGTCTGTATGTTGTCGTCATGGCTGAATCAACAGCTACTCGGAAGAAAGCGAAGAAAGCAAAGATTTTGTCAGAGGAGACCAAAAAAAGAAAAAGGGAGAGTTTAAAATAAACATCGGCATAAAAGTGTAGCCTATATATAATGTAATATTTACTGCGAATTCGTGTAACAAAACTGATATAAGTCACAACATACTGCCGTATACAAATGTAAATGTTTTTTTTTCCTTTCAGCTCATATATGTTTGTATTTGTTTAAAATGAAAAACAAACTGAAGACTACAAATAACGGAAATATGTAGTGAGTTATATCAGTTTTGTTACACGATTTCCCGACTACTCGATTTCATCTCCAACCCATTGCAAAGATATCCTGAAGACGTTAATTGTTTGCTTCAGGTGTGTTTGATTAGGGTTGGAGATGAACTGTGCAGGACAGACGATCGGCAGGAGCAGGATTGGGCAACCCTTGTCAATGCGACTTACCTGATCAGACGTTTTCTGCGTATGCTACTTTTATTCAATTTGTTTTCTTTATAGGATTTATATTATTAATCTTATATTTATATTATTATTTTGGTCAGTAGTGAATCGATTAACTTTCTCCAACATACAAATCAAATGCCGTCTGCACCATAAAGACACGGAAGGTTAACCGGTTGACTGTTTGTTGACTTTTGCGACAATGCTGCGGCGCTTGTGGCCTCTAGGGGCACTAGACGTGAAAATTACAGGTCGAGCGCACCCTAGTGGCCAAAAATTCCACAGTGTGCCTTTAATGCACTACTAACAGCCGTATGTAGTCTCCCAGTGGCTTACATTACTGGCAGTTTAGTGTATGTGATTAATTTACAGCAAAACAAAAGATAACATCAACACTTTCACATCTGAAAACAGTATTTTTGTCTTACATTTCATAATTAACTTAGACAAGCTCAGTACCGACTCATTTTCTGTCAGTTATGTGTGCAAAGGACTGTGATTTAAGGCCGTGAAGGATACATCCGTTGCATCCTTCAAAAAAGGCAGAAAGAAGGACAAAAAACGAAGGCTGCCTTCACACACATTTATCCTGACCCAATATAGTTGATACTGTCATGTCCCACTCTACATTTTTTATCATTCAATATCCAGTGCCACTTTGAAATCTGTCAGATTACAGTAAGATGGGTTGTGAACAGCTTTTCATGTGGACTTCAAATACAGCGAGTAAATTAACCTCTCTCTTAGAGATCAGTTGCATTTTTTACAAATTCAAAAAGGCTTTCTTTTCTCGTGTTATGTATTCAGGAGCATTGGATGGCGACTCTGTGACTGTGGCAGAAGTCATTACTGCGCTCCGTGAAATAGAGAGCGGATCTTTGCTTAAGGTGAAAGATTGCTACAGAATTCCCCTCATACAGATGAAGCGGGATTGAATGGAGTGAAGAGGAGGGCAGCAAAAGTTGATTGAAGACTGAGTGGTTGTGTTACTGCGTGAGGTCAATTTCATTTCACCCGAAAGGGAAAAAATCAACAAGGATGGGAGTCTTCTTTAGGCCAGCAAATAACCAGCGGAAAAACACAAAACACAATGCAGAGGATGGGTGGAAACTTTGACCTTTCCACATCAAGACTGTAACCATTCCTTATAACACAGTTAAACATTAAACATGCAAACGCAATTGCTATATTCTAAGTGGTAGCATGGGTGTTGCTATGAGGTTGCTAGGATATTCTGAGTGATTGCCACAATGTTGCTATGTGCTTCCTAAGTTGTTGACTATGTTATTGCTATATGATATCCTAAGTGGCTGCCAGGGGGTTGCTATAAGGTTGTTAGTATATTTTGAGTGGTTACCAGGGTGCTGCTGTTTGGTTGTTAAGATGTTGACTATGTAGTTGTTTGGGTGTTCTGAGAGGATGCCAGGGAGAGTTGCTATGTGGTTGCTAGATCATTTAAAGGTTGTTGCTATGGTGTTGTGGGTGGTTGCCACGGCGTTGCTATGTAGTTGCTATAGGATATTCTATGTGGCTGCCAGGGGGGTGCTATAGGGTTGCTAGGGTATTCTGAGTTGTTACCAGGGTGTTGCTGTTTGGTTGTTAAGAAATTGACTGTGTAGTTTCTTGGGTGTTCTGAGTGGATGCCAGGGAGTTGCTATGTGGTTGCTAGGGCATTTAAAGGTGGTTCCTAAGGTGTTGTGGGTGGTTGCCAGGGCGTTGCTATGTAGTTGCTATAGGATATTTTAAGTGGCTACCAGGGGGTTGCTATAAGGTTGCTAGGATATTCTGAGTGGCTATTGGTTGTTAAGATGTTCACTGTGTAGTTGCTTGGGTGTTCTGAGTGGATGCATAAGGAGTATTTTTAGTGGACTTAAAATTAGTGAGAAATTAGTGATGCTTCTGTGTTCTACTGAGTGATTTAGAAGGTCTTTTATTCCTGCCGCAGTGAGATTTTTTTAATGAAGCTGTGTATGCATTGATTGTGCTGTTTGTAATTGTGGCAATTGAGTTTCTCAAGGGGATTAATAAAGGTTTCTAATCTAAAAAATGTATCTAATCTAATATAGGATATTCTGAGTGGTCACCAGGGTGTTGACTATGTAGCTGCAACAAGGGTGTTCTGAGTGCTTGCTAGCGGATTGATAGTTATCTAGAAGTGAAGTTTCTACAACAAATACAAATACATAACCAAACACATAAATGTTACAGTACAGAGAGAATCCAAACTGTCAGCCCTGAAGGACAGGATGCTGGCCTTGTTTAGACAGGAAATCTTAAATAAAGTTTAGGAGATCCCTCATCATTTCTGACAGCTGCTGTGATGGATCTGAAATTTACATCACACATAACCTTGAGAGCAATAGTGGCGAGAGCAGCGACAGGCTGTACAATACAACAGCAATAAAAAAGAGAGCGGGATTGATGGTGGAGCAGGATTGATAAATGTGAACATAGCAGATCGCTCGTGAGAGGAAGAGGACTGCGCTCGCTTTTGTTATTAGTTTCCTCAAACTGAGCTCCGGCACTGAATAGAAAATTAATGGAA
Source organism: Rhinichthys klamathensis goyatoka (assembly GCF_029890125.1). NCBI lineage: Eukaryota > Metazoa > Chordata > Actinopteri > Cypriniformes > Leuciscidae > Rhinichthys > Rhinichthys klamathensis. The sequence goes on along the minus strand of NW_026606890.1, from coordinate 273,593 downwards.
CAGCAGTAGTTCCTTAAAAGATTATAAAATAATTACTTAAAAAAACAAAGACTTTTTAGAAATTTCGTAGTTTTATTTATTTATATGCCAGTTATGTTAACCTTAATTTTCTTAAAAAAATTTATATATTGATTTGTGACATTATTTTCATGACACTTAAGCATATTTTCTTACATATTCCTATCTTACAATCATGCATATTCTATGTTATTTTTATTATATTAATTATTTAAAAAGTATGCAAAATACACTTTTACATGGTGTTTGAACATAAATGTGTGTTGTACACAACCACCCTATAATGATAAAAATCCACCCACTCCTTTTTCTTTTTAATCTCCATAAATCATAAGCAGTGTCTCAGAACAAGCCGTTTGCAGATTCTAGCTTTTGTGATGTCACATATGCTTAGGCCCCGCCCACGACTGCTGATGGACTATGCCCTATTTGCATAAACTCTGTCCTCAGTGAGCTGTACACAGTCCGCCATGTTTATCTCCTCGCCAGCAGCATTCAAGTAAGCAATGTGATATGAGATATGGCTTTAAAATGCATGCAGATAATACACTTTCATGATGACGAAGAACTGCAATGTCACTGTTGCCGCTCTCTCTTATTGCGGTCTTTGATTTTGAAATTAGCTGATGATCAATAAAATGCAGCTCATATCTGTTGCTTTCGTTGACGTGAACTCCATTAAATCTGCATATAACGCGGGAATTGAAGATCGGATTTATATCCGTTTTGCAAAAACACATTTATGTGACCAGGTGTAAATGGAATCGTTTTGATAAATCTGATAGCTATCCGATCTGAAAAAAAATGCATGGAGTGGCCAGGTGTAAACAGACCCATGAGACTAATACTGTCTCATGGGGCTGACACACAGATCAAGTTCAAGTTCACTTTATTTGTATAGCACATTTACAACAGCCACTAGGCTGACCAAAGTGCTTTACAGAACAACCAGATTAAAATATAGTAAGACCTGCATAACAACACATAAAACACAAATAAGAGCAGCAAAGCTAAGCGAAACCTTAAAACCGGAGTGACAAAACAGTGTCAGACTCAAATATAAAATAGCGAAACAGGAGTAGCAAAGCAGTGTCAGACTACAAAACAAGAGCTGTTGGTCAGCATCGAAAGTTAACCACGGAAAATCCTTTTTCCACTCGGGGTTATATCTATAAATGTTCCTTTTGGTATCTCCCTTACTTTGATTTGGTAAAATTTGCTTCTGTCGATTCTTCCTCGCGGGCTCGTTTTGGGGTTTTCGTGGATCACTTGAAAATAGCGCTTCATTTTCTCGTCAACTAGCAGCTGCGTAGAAATTATAGGCGCGTTACTTAGGAATTGTGGGAAATGGAGTTGGACAAAATGACTCAATGCAGCCGGGACACAAGTTTTAATCACACAATAGACTACAACTACCAAGTATAATAGCAGTGTGCCATCAATCTCAAACGCAAATAAGCACAACAATCACTTCACACTATTAAGCGGCTGTGTTATGAACATGCAAAACTGTATCGCACGCATTGCACAATGCTTCCAAAGCATTACTGTCAGGCGTTTCCCTCCAAGATGTTTGTGATGCGGCAGGTCAGCCCGATCTCATGAAAGTGCGTATCTATACAACGAATGTTATTTCTCGTGCAATTTATACGCCAAAAATAGTTTTTGCGTCTATATGATACGCAGTTTTCGCGTGCATATGATACGCACTTTATGGCGTGTACTACGCACGCACTCCCCACCCCCTCCCCCCTAAACCTACCCAAGTGGTTTTCAGTGCGTAGCATATGCACGCAAAAACCATTTTTGGCGTATAAATGGCACGAGCAATGACATTCCTGGTATAGATACGCACTTTCATGAGACTGTGTTGGGCAGGCTAGTCCTCACCGCATACATTCGTGAGGCTTCACTAGCTGGACCTCGGCTCCAATCCTGGAGCACAGGTGCTTTCGCCTAGATGTTGCTCTTATGGCGGCGTGGGTATTAGCGTTCCCACGGCGTTTTGACGCAGCTCGAGTTCCCTTGAAAGGGAACGTCTCTGTTTCGTATGTAACGCTAGTTGCCTGAAGAGGGAATGAGACACTGCGTCACCCTGCCATACTCTCGGCATGCCCTTGATCGACTTGCTTCAGCCTATCAGAAGCTGACGCTGTTTGGTTCAGGTGTGCTTTATAGTTTCCTGGTCGATAACGTCACATGAAATTTCATCACGCCATTGGACTGGTTTCATACGTGCTTCATGACGCAATCACGGAGAGGCGTTCCCACAGCATTTCGACGCTGCGTCTCGTTCCCTCTTCAGAGGGTTACATATGTAACCGAGACCCGAGACTTTTTAATTCTGGGCTCTTTTTATTACTTTCATATGAATGCTGAAATGCATGCTGGGTCAGAAAAAGTGCATTTATTGAAGAGACAAACATGTTTTAATTCAATTGGGCCATTTTTATTTGACTTTGATACTGAAATATAAATGTTTTAGTGCATATATAAATAATGTATATATCTTTATGTGATGTTTTGTGTTGAAGCCAGTCGTCTCTTGCAATCAAGGTTAATGTTTTACTAATTATGCAACAGTAACACTCTTTTATTCTCTGTGAAATGAAGGTGCTTTGAAATGTAAACATTGTAAGTTGGCCTTGAAAGAGTATATGTGTCGTGCATGCATTGCCATTAGTTTGAATATCGTCACATTAGCATTTTAACAAATTGATTAACGGTTAATCTTAATGGCTACAAATAACAGCGCTGATCGTGACATAATGACGTCAGACTTGGAGGTTTAGAATGTAATTTTTCTTTACTTTAAATATCATAGAATTTGTTGTCTTTTTTTAATAGTCAAGCAACAAGATAATGAAGTAGTGCACTTGAACATAAAAGGAACCTGAATATGTTTTCAGCTCACGCGGACAGTTACGGATGAGTCTTTACTTTCTGTCCTGCCACACCAAACAGATGAGTTTGTTAAGACTTCAGGGCTAAATATCGCCACTACAGCATGTTCCCAAAGACTTAATCCCCATCAGCCATTAATGTTATTTTTAGAGGCCTCTGGGCCATCGTGAAATGAACGATATAAAGGGTGTCTAATGGAAATATGGGGAGGTGGTGCTGAACTTGAGTCTGCTTTAGTGCTGAGCTCACCTGAGGACTCGCAGAATTAAACTGAAACATGACATGAGAGAGAAATCAAGCTCTCCGTCTGACTGTTTACACTGCACAGCAAATGACCTCACTTTTAGCCAGCACAGATGGAGACATGAAAACACAACCAGATTTGCATTTCATAAGAGAAATAGCAGCACTTGCCAGGCAGGAACGCAATAGCTTTTTGAATTTAGATAGATAGATAGATAGATAGATAGATAGATAGATAGATAGATAGATAGATAGATAGATAGATAGATAGATAGATAGATAGATAGATAGATAGATAGATAGATAGATAGATGGATGATTTTGATATTCTGGCGCGAATTTTGGTTTGCAATAGACATGAACAATAATGTGTAACACTTAAAGGTGCTCTAAGCGATGTCACGCGTTTTTTAGGCCAAAACATTTTTTGTCACATACAGCAAACATCTGCTCACTATCCGCTGGCTGCCTGTCCCCTGAACACACTGTAAAGAAACGCGATCTCTGTAGACAGCCCAGGCTCCACACACAGCAACAAAAACAAACTGCGGCGACCCGCTCCCCGAAACATAACAAACTGTTCCAGCCAATGACCGACAAGAAGGGTTTGGGGGTGTGGCTTGGGGGGTTAGTGTGTGGATGAGGAGGAGGGAGGGTCTAGCTAGCCTCCGTTTTGTTTGACAATAGTTCGAACGTCAACAAGAAGTGACGTCACCCAGGATCGCTTAGAGAACCTTTAAGTATCGGGGAGCTTAACCATTTAGTGCTTTGTAAGTAATTAGCAAGATTTTAAAATGTATGCAATGTTTAATAGGGAACACCTCACTTTGTTATCAATGAGCCCAGGATTACGTTAAGTAACCCATTGTTTTCCCTTTCAATTATTTATAAATTTCTTGTTTTAAAGGAGCTGTATGTAAGAAATGTATTTCAATTAATCATAAAATGGCCCTGATGTGTCTCTAGACATTAAGAAATCATGTTCATTTCAAATACTTATATCACTGACAACAGTAGTACGGCCACGATATTGTCATTTAAAAAGTGAAGTTGCAGCCCTCAACTGATGTTGATGTTGTCATCTTGTGTTTTGGCCTGAAGCCCCACCCTCCACCTATCTACCAATCACGAAGTCAGTAGTGTTTCGGCATCCGGGTTGCCAGCTCTGCTCTAGTTGAAAGCTCCTTGTAGCAGCCTACGTTCCTGCTGGATCCTGCAGCCGATCTGGCAACCTCGAGTCATGGGGGAGGGGGAGGGGATGCACCGCTCTACAGTCATTTGAAAGTGATTGCAGTACCAGTTTTGGCCACAATCTTACATACAGCTCCTTTAAAGTCCCCCTGTAGTCAAAAATTGTATCCCTTAAAACTCATCTTTGATCACCAAAATGACACAATAAAAAAATTCTTCACATCTTAAAATAGCTTGAATGTAACTCAGCACCCTTACCTCATTTAGAATACGTTGTTCTATGAATATGCAAATTAGGACCCACTCACTCACTCAGGTAAGAGATCCACTCGTTGACGATCACACGTTGATCTGATTGGTTACAAGGTAGTTTGTGACGTCAGAAACACCAGCGATTTCAAACCGTGTTTTTGAGACTGTCTTTGGTTCACTGCAGTTTTAAGGAGAAAATACTCAAGTTGGACTTTAAGCCAAACGAACTTAATTTTAATGATTTTTCAATAGACTTGACATTTTGCTTCTCAAGTAAATGCATCTTGATTTAAGAATGTTTAGATATTTGTAATGGAAAACAAGACAAAGTACTGAATAAAAAAAATCGTTTTTTGTTTTTGTTTTTTTTGCATGTAGTGTAAAGATTTAGAACAAACCCTAACCAGAACACTTGAGGAACATGGCCTGAAAAGCCCTGTAAAGAATGAATGAAATTAATTTAGTTCACTGAGGGATGTTACACACACACACAGCCTCTCAAATGCAGGAAGAGAAAACAAGGACATGGAGAAAAAGCATCCACAAAAAGAGAGAAACACACGTGCGCACACACAATGTGCAATGTGCTGCTCCATCTGAGGTCATACCTGATTTAAAGCAGTGTATAGTGAGCTGAGAGTACGGAGCAATTTTCATCAGAGCATTTTCATCTGAGATAAGCAGCTCCACACAACTGTGACTGTTTATTACACAGTGTCGCCGTGAAGATCACGAGGAAGAGAGGAAAGCTCCTCTTCCTCCACCCTCATGTGAATCTGCGCTGATTAGCTCTGATTGGAGAATCACAAGCACCTACCACATGCTTCACTTATACCTAATCACAAAATCCATCTTACGCTGTAAGTCGAACCTACAACACTATCAAAACGCTCACACCTCACTGCATTGATGAGGTTGATATTACAGAATGCTGAATACATTTACAGTATGCTAACAGTATAGATCGTCCAAAAAAAAAAAAGGAATCATGCCTCATGTCATTTTAAATGTTTTGGACAAGGAGAAATGTTGAAGAATGTCCTGAACATTGGTTTGAACACACTGTTGATTAGCATTATCAGGCTTTAGGTTATGCACTAATGTGGTGTGATATTTACTTCTCTTTCAACCACTTGACCTCTTGTCTTGTTTTTTTTCTGGCTTTTAGAGAGTAGAGACCCACAGGTAAAACAAACAGCAAAGCTGTGTGGGACTCTGCGATTAACGTCTCTTTTGAGGACTTGGATGATGAAATGTCTGGCCTAGATCTACAAAACACCCAGATGTGCCGTCCCTGCCTGGGACAAAAATGTTATGAATGAAACATGAAAGACAAAACAGAACAACTGTCTGGAACAAACTCTTTTAAAGAACCAAACTTGGAAACTGTCAGATGACGGTACAATTCGAGAGGTTTTCAAAGCTACTTGAATTGCTGGAGTTTAAAAGTGTCTGTTTTCATGTTTAATTGCTGTGAACATCAGTATTTAGGGCTTCAAGCGTGTTGCGCTGAAACCCTATTGTAATTGTACGAATTTCCAAGGATCAGCATAATGCCCTAAAAGTGATCGGGCAGACCAAACCGTATGTCGTAAAGACTTAATCCAAATATATTATCAAAAACGGTGGTAATCAAATGTAAATTTAAACTTGTGTCCTTTTATTTTTTGAGGAAGCGCAACAAAAAACAGATTTACTAAATTAAACCATGGACAAAAAATATATTCCTTTAAATAATGTTTAACTAAAATGTATTATTATTTTTGTTATTATTATTATTTTGAGAAGTAGGCTACGTTCTATTGTATGCCTACAATAGTAATATATTTCTGTCATAATTTCTCCTAGTAAAACCGAACTTTTATTTTGACGGGTTGTAGTGAAGACCAAAAGTGTAAAAAAAAGTGTTTCAAAGTGTATTTTGACAATGGTTTTGCTTTTCTCAAATAAAATTATGAAAATGCTCATAAGGCGTTCTCTCAGAGCAGCTCTGGAAATGTTCATGTATTCATATCCTCAAATTGTTAGTGAGACGCTGAAAACACCATGAATGTCACGCGTACTTGAGTATGTAGGCTACTAGACAAAGCGGCGCAGCTCAGCAGAACAAATAGGCTTATATATTTACATGCGGTATTTTTGTGCTTAAATATTCACAGACCATATCGCATTGGATTTATTGCACAGTTCTACTTTCCATGTATTCATCCATCCATTATTTTGCGTGTTTTAGGTGACATCTGCGTTATGTGAATAATTCCATTGGATTCCGGGATTCCCTCTGCATCACGTATTCGGCCTTATAAGTTATAATCGGGACATACCTTTATCTGCAGGAGTGATGGTGTCCTATGTATCCTCCTTTTGCAGCCACTTTGCGTCCAATTTTTTTTGCAAATTGGATATCTATCCTCGAGGACAGCCACGCTTTTTTCCTACAAAGTATTTTCAGACTGGCCATAATTCGCTTCATAAGAATTCGAGGGCGCTTCACTTTCAGCTTCAGCTGGGTCTGCGTCACCTTTCTTGCGCGTTTGTTCTCCCGCCCTTCAACCAATGCAGTAGTTTCCGGAGTGTGATTTTTTTTTCCTCCCTTGTATTATTATTATTTACTCAGTAAATACCAGTGTGGCGTCCTGCTCGCCACACTGGTATTTTGTATTTTGTGAAAAAACCTACTTTTGCGAAGTAGTCCTAGGTTTTTGCCCAATCAGAACGAAACCAGTGCATAAATATTCTCTGGAGTCTGATTGTCAATAATTATCCCCCCCAAAAAATGCGAATTTTCGATTTACGTCTGCGAAGGGACGCCAAAACTTTTTAAGTGCCCGTGGCCACTTTTACCAAAACGCCTCCCTCTCTTGAACGGAATGAGATTTCACCAAACTCAGTACACTTATGTACAGGCTCAGTCTGTGGCAGCGTGAAAAAGCAATGAAGTTCGAGCAGCGAGAAGGTTAACGGAGGCCAATCAGAAAGAAACTCGCTAGGCCTGTTTGACTCACGGCCAGTGAGAAATTACAAAGAAATCAGCCACCTAGGGGCGCTTTCGCGTTTTTCATGTGCGTAAAGGAATGCATTTCACACGATTTTCCGCACATGCCCATGACATTCATACTATATGGTAGAACTCCCTATTCTGAACAACTTTGCCTCTATAGGACCACCACTGTCGAATCGAATTGTTCATTGAATATTGGAGATTATTTCAAAAACCTACTTTCGCCAACTAGTCCTAGGCTTTTGGCTCAACCTTGATAACTGTTAAAAAGCTTTAAAACATATGTTTGCAGAAATCAGCAGAATTTCCTCCAAAAACAGAGTATTCTGTCTGGACCTGGCAACTGCTCATTACTTGGCGGCAGTGGCTCAGTGGTTCATGTTGGTTGTCTACAAACCGGAAGGTTGGTGGTTCAATTCCTGGTTCCACCTGACCAAGTGTCGAGGTGTCCATGAGCAAGACACCTAACCCCAGCTGTGTGTATGTGTGTGAGAGACACCTAACCCCAGCTGCTCCCGACGAGCTGGATGGCGCTAACCCCAGCTGCTCCCGACGAGCATGGCTGACACCGCCTTCGGTGTATGAGTGAGTGAATGCAAGGCAATATGTAAAGCGCTTTGGTGGCCATTGGGTCTGTGAAAGCGCTATATAAATGCAGTCCATTACTTGATATCGGTCATCAATTTAAAGTTCATTACTGTTCCTCAGCCAAAATGCCCAGTCATCTCAATGCTTTGTGAACCAACTCAATTTAGTATGTGCACATTTGGAGACCAATCACATGGCAGCGCTTGAAATTAGCACACTTTTTGAGAGGATTAGAATGTTTTTTAAATAAGCCATTCTGCTCAGATTATCCACCCAGAATATCTCCATTTTCCCTGTGCATGCCTTTAAAATGATTGCCCTGAGAAAATGTGAAACCTTTAATCGCTCACTGCAAGGGAGAGAGAGAGTGTTTTATTCTTGCAATGCAGATGTTTCCATCTGAGAGATTACTGAGCGGATATCGTCATTGCAGAGACTTCAGTGTTACGGACCATTGTATTTAAAACAATACAACTTTAAAAGCTTTAAACTCTATTGAAAGAACACATACATAATGCATATTAAAATATTGTGTTATCTTAGCAGCAAGATTAAGCTCTGTTGAACCCTATTTTAATGACTTATGGAAATGCTGCCTACAGACTGTTCCAATTTGGTAACTAATGAGGTTACAATGCACATTCCTATATAGACATCATACAGACAGTGCCCTTTTGTTTTGGGTAATCAAACAAAGGCAAGACTGAAGTGGAAAAAAATCGTCTTTTTTAACACCGTATTCCCTGGGGTACGTTGGAAAAGAGTTTGTTGTAAACTTGTTGTGGCATGCAATCAACATTGCTTGCTGAAATAATGGAGTAAAAAGTAATAACCAAAGTAATTCATTTAAAAGACATATCTTGATGTTGATAAGCAAATCAACTGGTACATCTAAATGTGCACCTAAAATGTAATAAAACGTGTTTTTCTTCCCCGTATGATGTTAATCTCACCTGCAGACAAGAAGACGGTTCTTAGATGGAGCATTGCTGCTTTCAGCCAAGCTTTAATAAATGGTCTTTTGATATATATTCATTATCACGTCTTGCTCAAACTTCAGTCTCACACACCTCCCTCCACCACGACAAAACCCTATACCTGATTCAGCCCTTTGCTGTGTGAGGTCACTGACTCCTGTCTCTTCCTCTTCTTCTTCTTGCTGAAAGCTCTGATATGCTCTTAATGGACTCCAGTCCATCAGAGAGCGGGAGACTGCGAGGCCAGTGGACACACAGGTGTGCAAAATATCACCGGAGGTAATTGACAAGCGCAGACGAGATGACCTGCAGAGAAAAGTGAAAGGGGTTAGCGCTCTATTTGAAGAGGGACTCATGGGGGTCAGTGCCGGTGAACTCTTCAGCTAATGGTGGATGGTTTTCAACATCATTCACAAAGTTATAACAGTTCCATTCATTCCTGACTGGTCAGTACAGCATTTCTGCTGTGCTAAAATATATGATAGTTGAGGAGCAAAAGTCTTTGTCAAAGTCTTTTCTTCCTCATTGTGACATATCAAAATAAAATCGCTTCTCAAACAAGAACAAATGTAGCTAGTAAACGGCAGTAAACACATCATCAGAGGAGAGATGTCGCTGCAAGAGGGAGGGGAAGTTATTTTGATTAAAGATTACAAGGGCACATGAATTAAAAAAAAAGAAAATGCACGGTAAATCATTTATAATAAATGCTGCAATATTCCATTAAAAATGTTTTGATATCATGGTGACTTTAACCTTAATTTACATGTCAGGGACGTCTGACTTAAAGGAACACTCCGACTTTTTGGGACTTTAGCCTATTCACCTTATCCCCCAGAGTTAGATAAGTCCATACATACCTTTTTCATCTCCGTGCGTGCTGTAACTCTATCTGACGCACCCACCGCTAGCCTAGCTTAGCACAAAGACTGGATGTAAATGGTTGCAGCTAGCATATTAATCCAAATAAGTGACAAAATAGCGCAAACATTTTCCTATTTACATGTTGTGATTTGTATAGTAACAGAGTGTACAAAAAACAAAGTCACATGAGACACAGACATATTTTGACCGTATAAATACTGGGAACTATATTCTCTGAAGGCGAAGCACTGCTACTTGGGCGGAGTGATAACCGCAGCACCTGAGACGCGCCGTACCCAAACTCTGAACGAACTCTCTGCTCCTCACCACGGCGCGTCTCAGGTGCTGCGGTTATCACTCCGCCCAAGTAGCAGTGCTTCGCCTTCAGAGAATATAGTCGCCGTCAGAGAATATAGTTCCCAGTATTTATACGGTTAAAATATGTCTGTGTCTCATGTGACTTTGTTTTTTGTACACTCTGTGACTATACAAATCACAACATGTAAATAGAAAAATGTTTGCGTTATTTTGTCACTTATTTGGATTAGTATGCTAGCTGCAACCATTTACATCCAGTCTTTGTGCTAAGCTAGGCTAGCGGTGGGTGCGTCAAACAGACTTATAGCACGCAAGGAGATGAAAAAGGTAGGCCTATGTATGGACTTTTCTAACTCTGGGGGATAAGGTGAATAGGCTAAAGTCCCAAAAAGTCGGAGTGTTCCTTTAAGAAAATAACATTTGAAAGTAAATTTGAAAAATAAAATTAGTAAAGCAATACGGTACAAGAAATGTAGATGTACCTGTAAGAACTAATTTTGTAGTCAAGTATTTATATTACAGTATTTGGTGCTAAATTTGCAAGATTACTCAAACAAATGTAAGCTTTTCTTCAAGCACATAGCTGAACATATGGCCTAAATAAATACCTAAATAAATCAAAATAAATCAGCCTATTCAAAACCACTACATGCATAATGGTCTTATGGTCATAAATATGCTGGTTGACTTTATAGGTCAAAGAATTGAAGGTTTGATGACATCAATCATCGGTAATCTGGATTTTGTACTAAAATATTAATATTCGGTAACACTTTATTTTAATGTGTCCTTGTTACACGTTACATGTACTATAGCAATAACTATAAATTAGGCATAATCACATGCAACTAACCCTAAACCAACCCTAATCCTACCCTAACCCAATAGTAAATACATGTAGTTAATTAATATTACTCAGTCCTTAAATGTATTTACACTCTAACAGGGACACATTAAAATAAAGTGTAACTGAAAATTCAAACGTGCAGCCCTACCTCTCCATTCATGCATACTCATAAGAATAATACTCTTTTATGAACTGGATTGTTTCTAAAAATAAGCCTTAAATCTCTATCCATGACAAATTTCTCTTGGGGAGTATGGGCATACAGTGCTCATATGAGGTCATATTTGTCTTGTGTGGGGAAAAATCACTGTACAGATGGCACTGAAAGCTAACTAAACCAATTTATACGATTGAATTTAATAATTTCTGGGGGCACCATTAATGTGGCTTAATTATCTTGCTTATCTTGCTTGCTTGTTCTTCTTTCCAGGCCTAGTTTTGCCTGTGGTCTTCCAGCCTGAACAACTGAGCGACAGATGCCCACAAACCCTCTAAAACCATCAGACCAGCAAAACATCTTAGGCTTGTTTATATTTGTTTTGTTAGTAAGGTAATGGTGAGAGTTTCAAGTAGGGTAAACATATTATGTTCATGTTGTCCAGTCAACCAATTTGGTCACATTAAGATATGTATCTCTGTCTCTTGGCTCTTGGAGTCGTGAGGCAAGGGTCAGACTCAGCACACGAAGAATGTTTTCTCTTCCTCTTTTCATCTCTTATCAGGAGCTAGAGAGGATATCTCGAGACGTGATCAGAAAAAAAGGAACACGTGATCTCTTTGGCGCGCACGGATAGTTATAGGCTAGATGAGTGTAGTTAGGGGGTTATAATATAGCCACAGTAGGGGGTTTGAGGGCCAGGACGACCTTTTTACCCTGCTAGTCATGGTGATTGTATAAATCTGATTATTTAAGACCATTTCTGACCAAATTTAAAGTGACGTCTCCGTTCACTTTGCCTATAGTCTCCTTTAACCTTGAAACGGTTAATGACTAAAAAAAAGACTCCAACATAATAGTCTGCAATGACATTCTCTTTTTCCTCTTGGAAGATGTAATGCATGTCATACAAAAGCTTATGTTTGAAGTGTTTTTGTGAAAGTTACAGCTACCTTCGAGCAGCCTTGACGTTTTTTTCTCCACGCGCGTTCCCTTCAGCACGGATCTGCGCGCGCTCCCAGTGCAAGCGGCGGCGTCCTTATAGGCTACTACCTTGAGAAAAAGGATGGGAAAACCGTACAAAACCAGTTTCCAGGTCAACGCGAGGTTAGACCCGCTGAAGGCGACCCTCGTTACGCTCTTGAACGCGCTCGCTTTGAATCCCGCCACCACCTGCATACAAAACTGATGCGCGTGTTTGGAGCTCGTGAGGAAAATGCTGACGCGTTTGATCGTTTCGTCAGCGGTTTGACGTGAAGACTGCTGAGGGATATTTATTACTCTTAAGGACTTTTTATGGACGCAAATATTTCGTTTTCGCGGAAACACTTTCTTGGGAGAAGGACCTGAATTTGGAATTTTTGTGTATATTTTCTATATTATGAGAAACGTCGTGTAGCCTATAGGTTACGACATTAGCTTGCTGAGGTATATTTATAACTCTTAACGACTTTTTATGGACGCGATATCATCGCAAAGATGTTGTTATTTTGGAAAACAGAATGTTTGAAAATGTTTCGAATAGTTAATATAATCCCAGACATGTTTTATTAGTTATCCTCAAATCTCGTATACTGCACCATTGTCCATTTACTAAATAATATTTGCTTGCATGTTGTCTCATTAAACGAGGAAACCAGAATTCTTTCCACAGCAAACAAACTCGAATGATCATCGCAAACATCCTGTGTGAAACTATTTCTCTGAGAACGTCCTTGCATTTGGAAACGTTTTGAATATTATGAGTTATATTAATTTGAACGACGTGTTTGACGTATTACAGGATATGTAGCCTATATTGCTCCTTGCGACTTTATGTGGAGTGGACGCGAACGATCGTCTTATACGTGGAAATTCTTTAAAATTGGGGATGTTCTGAATAGAAAACGGCGCACTAATTATTTATAGTCAAAGCTCTTACTGCAGCATTTTCAGTTACAGAACATGTATCTCATTTAACAAGCGAATGCCTTGTTTATGAGGAAATAACGCAACTGAATTTGGGAATGTTCTTGAAATTCTTATTTATTTACCAATCATTTTAAGCGTTCGGTCCAAATTTCTCTCTTATTAAATCAGGAAAATCCATGTTGCACTGATGCATGAGGAAACTGATATCCTCATTTGGATAAACTGAACGTTACGAGACTTCAGCAAGAGTTTGGCGCAACTATCCAACGGTGATGCCGGAGGTCACTTCCACCAGAAGTGATAAGCTAACATCCAAAGGCATTATGTTTTTATGCAACACCACAGCCATCAAGGACTGGAGTTATTTTCTCTCTCAGATCTTGCCTCTTGTGAATAAATCAGCGGGATTTGTTCAGGATCGGGTGGAGGCTGTTACGAGCACCATGGTGACGGCTCTGGAGCCCGATCTGACCGGGATGAGCGCTAGTCACCCGCCGCTCAACTCCAATCACACGTCCGGGACGGAGCACGTCTTTCAGTACTCGTACTCCGAGAGTGACCTGCAGTACACGGACTACAGGACGCCGCCAAGGGACTCGATACCGCTGCCCAAGGCGGTGCTGTACCTGGTCATGGCCGCGCTGGTGGTGGTGGCCGTGGCGTACGCGATCGTGGGGCACCTGGTGAAGGATCTCGTGCATGAGTGTTTGGGTAAGTTCATTCTGGAAATGCATACTGTGTGATCAACTAAACAACACTCTGACGAAACACTGTGCAAGTATTTGTGTGTTTTGGATATGCATTCATATCAGAAAGATTCAACACTGAAATACAAAAATGCAACTCTGTCTGCACCTGTTTGGTTCATTGCACTGCTGCTAAAAAAAATAACACAAGCCTAAGGTCTCAAGTTGGTTTCCCAGCCTAAACCAGCAAAAGTAGGGCTTGGCAAAAAAAAGAAAGAAAAAAAAATGTGGTCGATTCAAAATCGATTCTCAAAGGCCACGAATCGATTTTTTCCCCACATTTATTTATTTATCACCCAAAAGCCCGTATTAGTTTTCACTGTTCACAGGCTTCCAGCCTCCATGCTAATGCTGAGATTTTATGTTTATTTTATATTAAACAAAAAATAACCTGATCCTGTTTGATTAAGACATGCAACTGTTCTGATTTGCCCAATTTTCAGCATCAAATTTTCATCTTGCATCACAATCCTGTCTATTCATTGTATGCATTGGAAAAATAGAGTTGGGTTCTGTTTTAATGTACCCAAGTGTACCTAAAATAAAAAGAGTTTAAAGGAGCTGTATGTAAGATTGTGGCCAAAACTGGTACTGCAATCACTTTCAAATTACTGTAGAGCGGTGTATCCCCTCCCCCTCCTCCCTGACTCAAGGTTGCCAGATAGGCTGCAGGATCCCGCAGGAACGTGACGAGCTGCAGCTGTGGTAACTAGAGCAGAGCTGGCAACCCGGATGCTGCAACACTACTGACTTCGTGATTGGTAGATAGGTGGAGGGTGGAGCATCAGACCAAAACACAACATGACAACATCAACATCAGTTGAGGGCTGCAACTGCACTTTTTAAATGACAATATGCTGGCCGGACAACTGTTGTCAGTGATATAAGTATTTGAAATGTACATGATTTCTTAATGTCTAGTGACATATCAGGGCCATTTTATGATTAATTGAAATAAATTTCTTACATACAGCTCCTTTAATATACAGGTTTGTGGCTCTTAATTTCTTTTTATGAATTAACCACTTGTAAACTTATGTTCATTGTTCTTTTTTGTATTCAATTTATTCATTGAGTCAAATCGAGAATCGAGATTCGGGAATCGAGAATCGAAATCGAGAATCGAAATCGAATCGAATTGAGAGCTTGTGAATCGAAATCGAATCGAATTGGAACATTGAATCGATCCCTAAGAAAAAGTGCCTATCGAGCTAATATACAGCCTACAGGTTTGCTGATCTTCCCATCAGGTTATGAAAACGTTATTTCTTAATGTTTGCTGAACGTTCGAAACGTGTTTAATGTTTTAAAAACGTTTTATATAGTACTATAGCCTAGTCATTTTCATAATATCATATGAAACAGTGCTTTGAGGGTTTTGTGAGCTTTTGGTGTGTTTAGGCATTCATATTCAAAAGGGGTTATGATAAGTTTTGCTGAAGTGTGTTTTTTGGGGGATGCTCCATTATGTTTGATATTTACGCATATACCTGAGTGCTAATAGACTCACGATATTTTATTTTTTTTGCAAGGTCCTTGATGGTGCATACTGTCTGCATCAGTTCTTACATTACAGAGTCTCAATGCCAAAATGCACCTCTGTTGTACTTTCACACATTTACATTCACCTCCACAAACATCTCGGCTGATTCCTGAAAGCTCAGAATTGAGTATCCGGAAGGGAGTGAAAAGGAATTACAGTCCCTCTCTTCTGTTTTTCAAAGACCTTGACGTTTACCTGAAGCGATGAAGCAGGCGAGTTTCGAAACACACACACACACACACACACACACAAAAGAAGCAGAGAGGGGACATGAGCACTCAACAATACCTAAGAGATTTCCCCAAAAGCACTGGTTACAGCGAGCTCTGATCCTGCATGTGCTGTAGATGTGCTCGATGTGTCGATCCTGGAGGTGTAAATGTGAAGATTGTCAGTTTGGCGAGATTCTCACTGTAGTATTTCTCTCTCCAGGGTCAGACAGATGTAGGGAGCTCTCTTTTTCTATCCTATAGTAATGCACACTTAGTTTGCATTTTGTCTGCTTGTTTATTGTGATATGGCAAGCCTCATTATTATTGCTGATTCTTATGGTTTGGGTTTTCTTTAAAAAAAATAGTGCTATTACTTTTCGAAGGGACAGGAGTTGCCTTTTTTTTTCTTTTTGGTGGTGGTGGTGGTGGTGGACAATAAAGCGTCTGGCAAAAAAAGCTGGCGATCCACCATGAACACCCGTATCGTCCAGAACTCCCTAGAATAGTGGCATTGACTTTTGCAGGCATGGCAAGCACCACTTATATTTACTTTAACCCTGGAGAACCCAAGAACCCTTTTCTTCTATGGAAAATTATGAACTGTGCATTAAATTACTGCTATAAGTTCACTGAACACCAAAATATCCACTTTTTCAATTTTAACCCTTTATTCCCTAATTTAGGATTAGGGCCAAATTTGACCCATTGGGCTTTCGGCGTATCATTTCAAAGAATCACAATAACAAACACTGTCAATGCAAACTATTTTTAAATTTAGGAAAATAATCAGTCAACCACAAAGCTACATTTAACAATGTTTTTTTTTTTTTTTTGCTTTATTTGTTGCATGTTAGAACTGGATTTCAAATGTACAAACACGTTGGCCAATGGAAACAAGAACACAAGGCCAAAATCACGACTGAAAAAAAAAACTAACACCATGGGTCTTTGCTTATCCAAAAATCTGTTCTGCTAGAGAGAGGAACTCACACTAGACATTGTGGTAGTCTTTAAAACAATTTCTTTTTTTGTTGATGCTGAGAGGAACATTTTTCACAGTGCATTTCAGTTTTGAGGTCCATACTCCCTGAAAAGATATACTGCTTTATAAGTGTCTGGCCCTGTACTACTGAGGTAACTTAGTAAATTATATTATACAAATGAAATTATTTCAAGGCTTTAGCCAAATACAGGACTGTCACCATTCTCCATCAAAGTCACTCAAAGAACCAAAGGGTCATTTTTGACCCGACATTTGTTTAACCCATACACCCAGAGGGTCATATTTGGCCCATCGTTTTTTTAACTATAGCTCAGAGTCGCTAATTTATCCAAAAAGAATATAAAACGTATACTTCTAGGCATTCTGCAAGCTAATACTAAATAGATTAACAAAAAATACACAATTTTACCAACCGCTGGTTTGCTGAGAAGACTATTTTGTTTGGATAGGTTTCCAGCTCAACAAAACAGCATGTGGTGAGCCATCTTGTTACTACCACTCTGGCACTTGTGAGTTCAATATTCATCCACTAGGTGTCTCTATGCAGGGGTCAGAAGTGGCACTCTGGGCTTTTGAAGTTAAATTTGACAAATTTTTTTTTTTTTTTTTTTTTTTTGGGTAGCAGCAATTAACAGCGGCCAAATTTGACCCCGTGGGTTCTCCAAAGAAGATTAAAATAAAAATAAAAAATTACACAACCTGTCAGTGCAAAACATCAGTGCAACACCACTATGTACAAAAAATCAGGCATGCAGAATGTATAGAAGAGCCCGTTCTCTTGCAGCATGTGTTCTTTCTCCGGAATTATAAAAATCACTTTTATTGCCCTGATTATTTTGCCATGCTTATTTTCCCTCTCCCTCTTTCACTGAAGCAGTTCAGCCTAATTGGCATAAATGTGTATGTGGGAAGTTTTCATGCCATCACATGTCTCTGCTTATCAGCCACTTTTGTTTACTCGCACCCTTCAGTCTGACTCTGCTGTGTTATCTGCTCATCTTAATTCCAGGATGCTTTCTGAGTCAAAGGCGAATGCGTTTAGCGCTGCCAGGCTGGTGGCTTCTGTCATGGATCTGAACTAAGTGTGCAGTTTGATGGAGCATTTAGACCGGATGAGTTATTTAAATCATTAGTCAAGCAGTGTAGTACTTTAATTACCAATAGGTGAACTGCAAGGTATTTAATTAATGCAGTCAGACATCAGCCTGGGGCTCATATATATAGTGTGTATTGCATTACAGAAAGAAGCTGTTGTTGCTTCCTAACTGGAATATCAATTTTGTTTTCATGAATTGTGAAATATGACCCGGACATGTTCTTGTTTTTTTGTGAGGTTCTCAGTTTCTTTTTCATAAAGAAGCCTGCACGTCTTTGACGTTTTCCATCATGCTTTTCATTCAATTATAGAAATCAGACCTGTTAATCAAGTCATGGGCTATTTTTTACCTAGTTTATGTCCTTGATTAATAACGTGTGTAAAGTTTGTATAATGTGTCTGTGAAAGTGTGCTTGCCTCTTTTGTTGTTCGACAAAATGTACATTAATGTCATAATGGCTTGTGCAGTGAATATGAATATCTCTGTCTGTACAGCATGCATATCATGCTTTAACATCTCACTTCTGCCGCCAGAGGCTGTTTACTGCTTCTCTATGTCTTGTGCTTTCTGTCACAGTTGTCTGGCTGAATCTGGCTCCAGACCATTTTCAAATAGTTTCACATTGTTTTGTCAAAATGGACTCAATAGATAAATTCAGACTTCATGAAAGTTTTCTGTGTATTATGAGTTGTGTAGAATCAGAACTCTGAATTATGAAAGTTCCATTTAAAGTATAAATTTGTTCTGACAAAAATACTGTTTTTTCCCTATTCTGGAGAGAAGTTATTCTATTTGTCTAGCCATTAAACTACGAATCAGTGACAGAATAAAGGCCTATTCAAAGCACGTTTTTGGCATGAAAATGCCCAACTTCATAATGGCCATTTCAAAACAAAGTACTCTATGGACACTTTATTCTCTTTATCCACCATGTACGAGCCTTTTATGTGCAAATACATAAAACATTGTAGAAATAATCAATGAAATGTGTGTGTGTGTGTGTGTGTGTGTGTGTGTGTGTGTGTGTGTGTGTGTGTGTGTGTGTGTGTGTGTGTGTGTGTGTGTGTGTGTGTGTGTGTGTGTGTGTGTGTGTGTGTTGGGATGCAAGGTCACTTTTTAAAATTGTTCAAAATGTGACCAATTTAAATCAAATATTCAAAAAAACAATTTTTCTTTAAAAAAAAATTTGGAAAACCGAAGAAATGTTTGCCACCCTAACATTTAAAAAAAAAAAAAACGGAATAATAACATTTAGTTTAAAATTTTGGCACAAATTCTTTGTGCCAAACATGCTGACTGAATAAGACTTGAATAAAAAGGTATAAAAAATTAAGCATTTATTGTCACTGTCCTGACAATCCTCACTCCTTCATATTTGTATTTGCATGTGTATGACTTTTAACCTTAGTCTTTGTCCCCAAGGTCCTTTGTTGTCTAAAACAACATTTACGTAATCAGATTACTTTTCAAGTAACTTACATTACTTTTACATTTAGACCAAAATATCTGAGTTACTTTTTCAAATAAGTTACATAAGTTGAGAAATTGTGAGTAAGTTCAGAGGCGTTGTGTGTGTGAACATGATGGTTTTTGTAGTTCTAGACTAATGTGAACAACATGCATTTACTCATCTCACTTGTACAAAAACAGTTTTCCTCATAAACATAAGTGAAATACAAACTCAGAATATTACACAAACCTAAACTAATTAAATATGTGAAAATGAAATAGCACAAATATACTTTATGTATTTAATCTCACTTTATTAACCAATGTCTTGCTTGCTGCTGACCTCCGATAATCCAATGAAACTAATAAGCAAAAATTAATGACTTCAGATAAACATCACATTTGTGTTTCTTTTTTCTTTTCTTTTTTTTGCTGAAGTAAGAGTGTTGGGCTGTGTCCGAATTTGCCTCCCATACCCGTAAATAGGGCACTATTTGAGGGGACGGCCATTTGTATACAACTATAGTGTTGTCCAAAACCATACGTTATTCAATCCCACAATGCATTACAATAACGTCTGTACAACCGATGTACGCTCAAAGGTTAGAGAATACCCATAATGCACTGTGAGGCTCGTGCGGAATGAATTTCCGCGTTTCCCCAGAAGATGGCGCCCGCTGCTGAATCATCCATACATTCATTTTCCAAACAGCTGGTCCAATGTGGGTACAGTGTAATATCTAACGCATTCTCATCCTATATTTTGACATTTCGTCTACATCCAACGCACATGGCACCCTATAGTGTCAATATGAGACGCAGATAGATATGGGTAGGTTTAGGTCTGGGGTAGGGTTAGGGTTAGACCACTAGGCGGCGCCTTCTGGCCCATATCTATCTGCGTCTCATATTGACGCTAAAGGGTGCCATGTGCGTTGGATGTAGACGAAATGTCAAAAGCGTCAGTATATGACGCCTTGGGATGAGAACGGGCTGTAATATCATAAGGTATAAATTCCTATTTAATTGATTATAAAAAAAAAGAGGGTTTTTTACATGCTAGTTTCCTAAGCACAAACAATGCAAACATTCACTCACTTGTTCTCATTCACTCCCAGAAGTGGAGTAATGTTAGGAATAATGAATGAGGATAGGGGGCGGTTTCGAACACAGCATTGAACTTTCTTCTCCTGCGTCCTGTTCTTCTGTGATCTAGAACAGCAGCACAGCTGAAAAGTTTGTATTTTGTACTCTACTGTATTTTTTTTTTTTTTTCGAACAACAAAAAAGATACAAATAAATTAAATATAAAAATACAATAAGTATGTTGTAACATACCGAAAGAAAAAAAAACAATATCTGTAAAGTATTACAACAATAATTACAATATGTTCGAAAAGGCGTGGGATGAAGCAGAAGCTTCTGTACTGTACACTGAATTTGCATTAGCTTGAGCCTATAAGGCTTATTCATTGCAATTTTGGTGTGAAAGGGCCTTTACATTTGCAAGGACCCATCCAGTTGATAATCACTATATATATTCTACAAATGTGAACATATTTTTGGCATAGAATTAGGTTTTCTTAATTTATACTAAAAAATTGCAACATATAAAATATTATTTAATGTTGCTGCACTCTGTGATATATACAGCCGTTTTACATCAGTGATGTTACTGTATGTCTTTTAGCCTGACTGGAATGATTTATTGGCCAGTCAGAATCCAGGACAGTAACCATTTAACCATTAAATTTAAGATGTGTATTTGAATTGCAAATAAAATGTCAATTATTCTGGATGGAAACACAAGCAAACTATAATAATCTTAATGTGATGCATATCTGTCAGGCATATTTGATTTTATTTAAATAATTTCTAAATTAATTTATTTAAATAGCTTAGAATCAGCATTTATCTGTTCATTGTGAAAACAATTACATTTATTTAGTTAAAAAGCAAACTTGGATTAAGTATGGCTTGCTATGAAACAAGCAATACACAGGTCAAATGTATGAAAATGTAACGGATTGGATTGATTGATGAAAAATATACACTCACCTGAGATTATTAGGAACACCATACTAATACTGTATTTGACCCCCTTTCGCCCTTCAGAACTGCCTTAATTCTACGTGGCATTGATTCAACAAGGTGCTGAAAGCATTCTTTAGAAATGTTGGCCTATATTGGTCTAAAAATATGTTTAAAAAATGTTTAAAAAATATGTTGGCCTAAAAATATGTTCACAAACATGTTCACCGGTGCTGGTTGAGGAGAGAACCCCTGATATGATTGTAAAGCGCTTTGGGTGTACAGAAGTACATATGAAAGCGCTATATAAATGCCTCATTCATTCATTCATTCATTCATTGATAGGACAGCATCTTGCAGTTGATGGAGATTTGTGGTATGCACATCCAGGGCACGAAGCTCCCGTTCCACCACATCCCAAAGATGCTCTATTGGGTTGAGATCTGGTGACTGTGGGGGCCATTTTAGTACAGTGAACTCATTGTCATGTTCAAGAAACCAATTTGAAATGATTCGAGCTTTGTGACATGGTGCATTATCCTGCTGGAAGTAGCCATCAGAGGATGGGTACATGGTGGCCATAAAGGGATGGACATGGTCAGAAACAATGCTCAGGTAGGCCGTGGCATTTAAACGATGCCCAATTGGCACTAAGGGGCCTAAAGTGTGCCAAGAAAACATCCCCCACACCATTACACCACCACCACCAGCCTGCACAGTGGTAACAAGGCATGATGGATCCATGTTCTCATTCTGTTTACGCTAAATTCTGACACTACCATCTGAATGTCTCAACAGAAATCGAGACTCATCAGACCAGGCAACATTTTTCCAGTCTTCAACTGTCCAATTTTGGTGAGCTCTTGCAAATTGTAGCCTCTTTTTCCAATTTGTAGTGGAGATGAGTGGTACCCGGTGGGGTCTTCTGCTGTTGTAGCCCATCCGCCTCAAGGTTGTGCGTGTTGTGGCTTCACAAATGCTTTGCTGCATACCTCGGTTGTAACGAGTGGTTATTTCAGTCAAAGTTGCTCTTCTATCAGCTTGAATCAGTCGGCCCATTCTCCTCTGACCTCTAGCATCAACAAGGCATTTTCGCCCACAGGACTGCCGCATACTGGATGTTTTCCCCTTTTCACACCATTCTTTGTAAACCCTAGAAATGGTTGTGCGTGAAAATCCCAGTAACTGAGCAGATTGTGAAATACTCAGACCGGCCCGTCTGGCACCAACAACCATGCCACGCTCAAAATTGCTTAAATCACCTTTCTTTCCCATTCTGACATTCAGTTTGGAGTTCAGAAGATTGTCTTGACCAGGACCACACCCCTAAATGCATTGAAGCAACTGCCATGTGATTGGTTGATTAGATAATTGCATTAATGAGAAATTGAACAGGTGTTCCCAATAATCCTTTAGGTGAACCCGGTCATTGTGTATTTGAAACACTTTCAGTTTATTAGTACTATTGCAGAAGTTTCGTTTTATGTCTGACTGACAAATATGCATCACATTAACTCCTTTATTAGTTTATATTAAAACTGTGTAATCCAAGTGGATGGAAACTTGATGTGCATTATTATGTATCCAGATACTTAAATCTTAAATGTACGATTAAATATTTGTTGAGTGTCTGTCAAACACTATAAAGGTTCCAAAACTGTGTTTTTGCTGTGATTCCATGTATAAGAACCTTTTTTTTTGGTTCCGCAAAGAACATTTCAATGAACAGTTCTTAGTTTTAAGAACATTTGAAGAACCTGAAGAACCTTTTTCCTCTGTTAAGATCATTTTGTGGAATGGAAAGGTTCTGTGGATGTTAAAGGTTGTTCGTGGAGTAAAGTACCTTTATTTTTAAGAGTGATAATGTCCTCTCGTGCAGTGGATCCGTTGACTGATAATCATCTGTAATCTGTGTGTCTCATCAGAGTGGGTGTTTGGGCCTCGTTCAGACGACCGCAGGAGCAAGAGCGAGGTGAACTGCATCAGCAGCAGCGTGAATGAAATGAGCGAACTCTCTCGTCCGGTGGACATCGTGTACAATCACTCCGACTCCCCGAACACCATCAAACCGGAAGAGCTGGTGGTCACCATCGACGAGACCTCGCAGCTCCCTCGCGAAGCTTACAGTGGAACCTAACTGAGAAAAACAACCACGCTTTGATCCAGCCCTTTATTACGAGGAAGAAAAGCATGTTTGCTTCAGTTTGATCGGCATCCGTGAGCCGCTGCAGTGAAGTCAAACGACCTTTGGTGGTCATGATCAGGAAAACTGAGGAAGATGGGAGACTTTAGTATGGAATCACAATACATTACATGTTCTTTATCGGAGTGCTGTGAGACACTAACTATTCTCAAACTGAATTTGAACTCGAGAAAGAGGAGAGACTCTTCTTTATCATTCAGATCAGTCTTATTTTTCTTGTTTTGTGGAGACATGCACTGTGAATCTAGAATAGTCTTCTGCTGTTATCCATTTCCGACTCTACCCACAACCCACTTTGGTTTGATTTTCCCACTTTTCGCAGATATTTATGGCTGAGTACTTTGGGCTGCGTTTAAGTATTTGCGAATACACATTTTACTCACTTTCAGGTTTTCTATAATTGATTATGCTGCTTAGAAACAGAAATACTTAGAGATCTGCTCACGACGGGTTGATGGTTTAGATTCAGCCCTTGATGAGAAAACAAAAGATCACAAATGGCGAAACAATACTGCAGATGAATTTTATTTTCATCTTGCAGTGTTACCAAAAATGTGTGTTTTATAATGGAGGGAGACATTATACACTTCTCACTGAAAATATATATGTAAATGAAAGAAAACAGCAGTTAAATACACTTATAAATGGTTTTATACATTGACAGATGATCTAAAAAAGATTAATATCTCTGTTTACTTCACAACTAAGGGCTATAATTTCAGATCATCTCAACGAAGCTTTAGATCTGAGCATCACATTTTTAAACAGATTTTCAAAGTCAAAAAAGGGGATAATTGTTTCAAACTGGCAAAAGAAAAAAATAATTATCATTAAAAAATAAGATTGAGTCCACTTCTGCTGTTCCCTCTTTCATACATTTTCAGTAAAGGTGAAAAGAATAACTCTAGGCAATTTTCCTGGTTATCACATCAACTTGTTTTCACCTTTGCTGCCAAATTGTAATTGTTTTCTCATGTATATATATATATATATAAAAAAAATGCAAAGATTGTTCTGTGATCCATGTGTCTAGTCATGCCATGTAACAATAATCGGAATACGTTACGAAAGTATAGAAAAACACAAAATATGTTTTTCCTGTTTCTCATGTCATGTCTATTTACACAAATGTCACAAAAGTCACCTTAATAAATGTGTGGCATTATGTCAAATTTATCTAAAACAAAGCCTGACACATTTTTTTTTAAATTGTCATTAAAAATATATAAAAAAGTTATTAATGGATCCCTTTTCAGTGATCCAATGCTAGCAGGTAAAAAACAAATAAGTCTTTAGCACAGAACATGCCAAGGTTATTCTATTTTACATATATTTATTATTATTGTCAAAAAAAATGATATTTTAGTATAATATTATAAATGTTAAATCCTTTTAAGAAATATATTGTTTTTTGAAAATAAATTGTATACAAGGAACGATCTAACCCTAACCCAAATGCTTGAAGAAAAAAACAACAACATTAATAACATATATCGTCATTGTCATAACATAATACAGCAATACTCCAGAATCCTTCACTCTTTCAATCCAGATTAAGTTCCTTCACTCTTTCGGTCCAGATTAAGTGCCAAGTCCTTAAACACAGCCACTGTTATTATAGCTTTTAAGTTTTTAGATAACTCAATAGATTCAAAATACATTTTCATTTCAAGTTTAAATCTTAAAAATATGAGGATTGCATTTAGAAAATGTACATTTGATAATGTGATATTTAGATAACAGAAAAATAATGTTTATAAAATACATATCACTATTCTTTTCACATTCATGAAAACCAAAAATGACTTTTCTATATACATAGAGAATTTGATTTTATTCTGAATTTGTGCGCTGTGACGTTAAAAAGTAGGCGGGCCGTAGGCGGACGCGCCGTGTCGTCATCACAAAAACAACATTCTGCACTCCTCAAGTTTCTTCCTTTCTTCCTTGCAGACCGACGCCTACATTTTATATAATTCCACGAGCATCCATTGTTTGATAAATTAACATCATTCTCGTAAGTACAGATATCCTTACCAAGATTTACCTAGTTTTGTGTTTGTGCAGTAAACTCAGGCGGGTTTGAAAGTCCAACTTTCACGTTGTCTTGTTTTTTTTTATGATAATTGTCTTACCATGAAGAAACTGACAGCGATTTATGTGTTTTTCTTTTTCTGCTTTCTACGGTGGCCGAGACAGCTCAACGCGCTGCAACTGAAGCAAACACATGCAAATAGAGAAAAACGTGTGCAAATAGAAAAAAACGCATGCAAATAGAAAAACACGCATGCAAATAGAAAAACACGCATGCAAATAGAAAAACACGCATGCAAATAGAAAAACACCATGCAAATAGAAAAAAAACACCAGCAAATAAAAAAAAACATCTTCATCAGTTTCACAACACACGTGTGCTCCAAATAAGGAAACGCGCTGCAAAAGTTCACAACACAACCAAATACAGAAAACGCGCTGCAAATAACACAGACCACAACGGAAATGTTTCCAGGGGAACCAAATAAGTGACGAACCCGGCTGAGACGTGCTTATTGCTCGTGAGCTTCCCTATGCCATACTCCCTTCGAAGGGCAGATCGCAGTGTGGAGTGAGCAGGGCTCTAGTGTGCTGTTAGGCAGCCGTGTGGAACGCACTTGATGAAGGGAGCAACTAAAGACAACGTGGGATGTTCCCATGACAACGCAGCACGGTGTCCATCAGCTGGTCTTACGACAGAAATATGATGCTGTTAACATAACGGATGCAAATACATTTTTATTTTTAGTTTACAAAAAGCTTTTAAAATATGCGTTATATATCTGTGTCTCAACTTTAAAATTTTGGACCCTACATTACCTAACATTTCTTACGAAACTTTTCTTTATGAAACTGTAATAACATGAAACAGTTTGTACAGTGTAACTGATGTATAGATAAATATCTTTCCTTCATGTTTTTCTTCTTTATCTTTTTTATTTATTTATTTTAGTTTCCAGCTCATTGTTCTTTTCTCATTTGTATTCTGATGACATTGAACATATTGTTAATACATTTTGTACATTGTATACAAGTTGTATGTCATAAAAAATGTAATCTCTATGTTTTGCACAAATAAATAAATAAACAAATAAACAAATAAATAAAGTATAATTTTAAGCTGTAAGCACCAGCACGCATAGATTTATGGATATCTATCTATGCCAGCACTTCCCAGCCGGGTTCGTCACTTATTTGGTTCCCCTGGAAACATTTCCGTTGTGCTCTGTGTTATTTGCAGCGCGTTTCTGTATTTGGGGGTGTTGTGAGTATTTGGAGCACACGTGTGTTGTGAAACTGATGAAGATGTTTTCTTAATTTGCAGGTGTTTTTTTTTATTTGCACGCGTTTTTTTCTATTTGCATGCGTTTTTTTCTATTTGCATGCGTTTTATTTTATTTGCATGTGTTTTTTTTCTATTTGCACGCGTTGTTTTCTATTTGCATGTTTTCTTCTATTTGCATGCGTTTTCTTCAGTTGCAGCGCGTTGAGCTCTCTCGGCCACCGTAGGCTTTCTTTGCGCGGGAGGCAAAATCACATAGGCCTACTTGAAATAATATTGAAATAAAGTCATTAATAGGCCTAAATAATATAATTATTATTATTTAATAATATATAGGCCTAGGTCCTAGCTTATATAATAACTTTGAATAATAAATAGTATAAAAACTCGGACGCATCATTTTATATGAAGCTGCATGTAGTTGTAAAAGAAATGGCAAATTAAATTTAAATTGGTGCCAAATTCTATTTTGTTGTAGAAATATTTTATAACTTATCAAATATAAAGTATACAATTACATCAAGGTAGACCATAACATTTTAATGTGGTCTTTCATAATTTCATGAATTAAGCGCATTAGTCTGGTCAGATTTAGTTATTTGATGAATTCATGTTAAGTTACTTCTGTTTTCTATTTATGAATTGAACTCGTTTTTATTTATATATTTATTTAAAGTATTATTAAAATCTAGCTGGTGTAATGTCTAGGAATTGTAAAATAGCAACGAAAAATTACTTGTTGGTTTGCAAAACAATGTTTTGTCTGTTTTACCTTGAAATTGTTTTGTTTTTTTACTTCTACGAAAATCACTTATTCAATAACTTATATAATAACTTACTTATAGCCTAACCTTTAATAACTTAACTAAACTTATAACTTACGAAAATAATGATCAAGTTTAAAGGAGCTGTATGTAAGAAATGTATTTCAATTAATCATAAAATGGCCCTGATGTGTCTCTAGACATTAAGAAATCATGTTCATTTCAAATACTTATATCACTGACAACAGTAGTACGGCCACGATATTGTCATTTAAAAAGTGAAGTTGCAGCCCTCAACTGATGTTGATGTTGTCATCTTGTGTTTTGGCCTGAAGCCCCACCCTCCACCTATCTACCAATCACGAAGTCAGTAGTGTTTCGGCATCCGGGTTGCCAGCTCTGCTCTAGTTGAAAGCTCCTTGTAGCAGCCTACGTTCCTGCTGGATCCTGCAGCCGATCTGGCAACCTCGAGTCATGGGGGAGGGGGAGGGGATGCACCGCTCTACAGTCATTTGAAAGTGATTGCAGTACCAGTTTTGGCCACAATCTTACATACAGCTCCTTTAAGTAAAAGTAAAAAGTAAAAGTATACTTTTTACTTGATGGTTGTCATGAACACTCGGTTGGTTGTTTGATCTGCCATTGAGAACAGCCAATTATCTCCCCTCACTTATTACAATTAATGAAGTGGGTTTTAGCGCAATGATGAAATGTTACCACAGTTCCATAAGCCTTAAATGGGATCAAGCGAAGGGCAAGTGGAAAAGCGATCGTAATTATCCCATATTAACATTTAAGATGTTTGTGTTTCTGACCCAACAGCCATCCTGCTTGTACTTGTTAATTCAGGTTTATTCAGTTAGGAAGCAGTTGTTAAATGTCTTTCTTACATCGAGTTGAAAGAGTCTTGAAGGGACTTTTTCTGTAAAAAAAAAAAAATCCGCCTGCTAACAATAAAACAATAATAACAGTAAGCATCAGTGGGAAACTAGGCCACTTCACACATATCAGGTGCAACAGACTTAAACATTCATAACTGACAACAGTGTGTTTACAAGGTCAAGAGTGTAAAATAACATCTTGTGTGAATTGAGTTCCTGTATGATAATTAGGAGGATTTTCTCTCTGACATACTCTATGTCCTAGTTCTCCATGCAGTGGTTGAAAGTTCAGGACTATTAGTCAGACATTCACTAATTATTCAGATGTGAGATAAAACATGCTCCACAAATTTACTTTGTTTGGAAAATGGCAGCATTTCCACTTTGAAATTAATTCAAGATTGATTCTTTACACTATAGCTTACCATTAGCTTATAGCTTGCCGTTCTTTTCAGCATATGCTTCATTCTTTTTCCTCCAGACAGAATCCCAAAACTTCTTGTTCTGATCTGCGCTCTGATCTTTTTGTATCCTGTTCCTTTATTTTGTGAAGGGCGATGATATCCTCTCTTAACTTGTTGGTCCATTCTTTTGACTTAGCCATATTTCTAACATGCAGTCAACAAACCTGAACACAACCAACCTAGCCAGCTCAGATATTTCATGTGTTCTAGCTCAAGCACACCTGGTGCAACTAATGAAGCCCTTAATTAGTTGCATCAGCTGTGCTTGAGACAAATTTAATATTTTCAGTTGAATTTGGGGAAACCAGTTGAAAACATTTGTTGTGCTGAGTTTCAATTACTTTAGTTTGATTGCAAACAGCTGAAAGTCTGCACATTTTGTCAACAAATCTGATTTACAATGGGGGTGAATAATAATGAATAATTTCGATTACAACTGTAGTTAGTAGTGTGTTGAAACTCGTGGTTATGGTAAGGGACAGGACTCTTCCCAAACACACTCAAAGCACTTGGCCAATCACGACACACTGGTCCAGCCGTCCAATCAGAGCTCATTGCGCTTTTCAGAAGGAAGGGCTTCATAGAGACAGGGACTAAACAAAGCATTACTGACAGACTGGGAAGAGAGGAGAGGCAACAATTTAAAATATGAGAAAAATAATGCGTTTTTTGAACATCAAGCATGAAAACCTGTTCTAGTAGAGCCCAAAAACAAAATCAAGACTTCGAAAAAGGCCATAATATGGATTTTTATGGATTTTTTAGTCAGTGTTTATTTGAAATAGAAATATCTTGTTACATGATACATGTCTTTGTAAGTTAAATATCTGTGTAATGGTCTCTCTGGTCTCAGTAAGCATGGCGTCAGTGTTGTCACAGCTGATGGGTCAGTGGATGGATGTTCAGGGACTCCTGATATTTCTGTGTGTGCTGCTGTTGGTGAAACACCTGCGAGATGTTCAGTCAAAGAACATGCCGCCAGGACCCTTCCCTCTGCCCTTGCTTGGAAACGCAATGAATATAGGCTTTAGGGATCCACTGGGCTCCTTTCAGAGGGTAAAGTCTCATATGACGTATACAATATAGTATGTAAAATTATTTTATGTGAATGTATAACATGAAGATCATGTTGATCAGATTGCTGAGCGGTATGGAGATGTGAGCACACTTTATCTGGGAAACAAACCCTGCATAATGCTCAGTGGATATGAGACTTTCAAAGAGGCATTTGTGGAACAGGCGGACATCTTCACAGACCGGCCATACTTCCCTATAGTTGACAAGCTCAGTAAAGGGAAAGGTACAGATGGAGAAAAAGTTATAATGCATCTGACTCAAATACTGGCAAAATCTTAAACATTACCTAAAATAATTCTTTCTTTGTAGGTCTAGTTATGTCAAGTGGGCACATGTGGCGTCAACAGAGGCGTTTTGCTCTGGCAACACTGAAATACTTTGGTGTGGGGAAGAAAACTCTAGAAAACTCCATCCTGCAGGAGTGTCGCTGTCTCTGTGACTCTGTACAGACTGAACAAGGTCAGTGAGCATCATTTAATTGCCAGACATCATTTTATTCTTCACAGAAAAGATTTACTGTCATTATTTTATTATAAACCCCAAAAAATATGAAAACAGAATGAATGCACCTTTTTAAAAATCTGTATTATAACCAGGGAATAAAATATTAGTTCAGTGTCATAATCATGTCTTGAAGGGCTGTGTGTACATACTATCCTCTAGAGGCCACTATCTGCAAGTGCAAGTGTCTTTTTTGAAGGTCAAAGAAAGGAAAAGGTGTTTTTTAGGAGAAGTTTGTTTGTTTTTCAGGTTTTCTGTTGTTAAATCTTATAACATTGCTCTTTAATTTGGTTGTTTCTAGGTTTGCCCTTTGACCCTCAGCGTCTTTTGACCAATGCCGTGGCTAATATAATCAGCGGGTTGGTGTTTGGTCACAGGTTTGAGTATGATGATCATCAGTTTCATCTGATGCAGAAGTATGTGGATGACTTCTTACAGCTTCCCCTCTCGAACTGGGGTCGGGTACGAGTTCACCCTGCTATCACAATGTCATAAACAAGGCTAACAATCTAAAAATAAAAAAGTTCATACATATGATTGAAACGGAAATGAACTGGGCTTGATTGACAAGTAGCATGGACATCAGTTTCATAAGCAATAGTAGTCCTTGTTAAATTGTTGCATTGTTTGAAAATAATTTTGACCTCTATTTGTCTCTTTACAGTTATATAATCAGTTTCCCACCCTCATGTCGTTGCTGCCAGGAAAACACCAGACGGCATTCGCCAGCATGTCTAAACTTCAGCCCTTTCTGCAGGAGGAATTCAGAAAACACAAGGAGGAGAGAGACCCATCCAACCCCAGAGACTACATTGACTGTTATCTGGATGAAATTGAGAAGGTAGTGTCGTCATAAGATGCCCTGGTATATTTATATTCCTTTAAGAGGGCTTTATTGGGAGTTGGAACATGTTTAAGCACCTCCGTTATGAATATTCATGTCTGCCCTTCAGAGATCGTGTAATTCCTATTCAGTCAGTCAAGTTTGACGTTACGTCGGACTAACTTCATGGGGTCTCGCCTGGGAGTCCAATTACCTTCAAGTGGTAACTAAACGAGCAACCCTGTGAGCCATTCGGCTCTCCGGATGAGGATCAGATGTTGATAGCTGCATCAGTGAGAGGGCTATCGTCCTCTGGAGAGGAAGATGATGCTGAGCTTCCCGCTTCTGCTGTGTTTGTTCGGATTCAGAGATGACAGCCATGCTTGGCCGTGCTGCTGCGCGCTCTGACTCATTCTGAGCAGTCACGGCTGAATAATTTGGTTTTGGGCTCGAAGCGCAACGCAAAGATCGCCTCGCCTCGTCCCCATGCCTTACTTCCCGGAAGTACATTAGGAGCCTTGGCAGTATGGAGGCAAATTAGTGCCATAATCTGTTAAGAGTTCTTCCTCTCTCACTACCCTTGACTGTGGGGCGATCAGGGGGTTCGTGGGGATTCCCCAGGTGGAGTATGCAATTGCGGTGCATTTATGCTTGCAAAGTGTCGCCCACCTGGAGGAATCGTCTGTGGCTCCCGTCCAGCTCCTGTGAGACGATGGCAGCTCTGCCTGTTAAGCCTCACAGTGCCGCTCGAGCCCTCCCCAGGAAGTTGACTTTGGCTCTGTTTCGCCACTGCCCCATGGCCAGCTGTACCCAAATTCTCGAGATAGAGCGGTTTCCTAACTCTCCGGTCATACAGGGTGTGTGTGGATAGTGAACGACGCACTGCTTCCTCCTTCCCAGCCCCCGTTCTTTCGCCACAGGTAGGGAGTGTGCGTTCGAGGACACGCTGGTTCCTCATGCCTCCCTAGCCAGTCCCTGATGGGACCCGCAGAGCCAGGTAAGTGCATCACACTCACTGCCTCTACTTCGAACGCTGTCCTTCCCGGGTTAGCACTCCTCGCTGCCCCCCGTGGGTACGTCTGTTTTTCCTTTGGTTCCGGTACAGCACTCCATATGAATTTAATCCTGCACACTTTCTGGACGAAAATGGCATGTTTTTGAAAAAAGACACTTTCATCCCTTTTTCAATAGGTAAGTTATGTCCATACAGCTCTATCATCATGTTTACTCAGATTATGAGCATATTTGCTGATCCAGACCTTGATTTCCAGGTAAGAGGATGTGTCCAGGTGAGCAGCTCGCTCGTATGGAGCTCTTCCTCTTCTTCACGTCTCTGATGCAGCGTTTTACCTTCCTGCCTCTGGAGGGACAAACGCTGAGTCTGAAAGGATCTATAAGCGTCTCGTCTGGTCCTGAACCCTTCCAGATATGTGCAGTGCCTCTATAGTGAAGATTAGAATCATTCAAAAATCAGCTTCCTTAGAGCAGTTCTGTTCCTGAATCATGTTCAAGCACCAGTGTTTATTACATAGGTTCTGGGCGTCAAAATGCAGAGACAACAAACTTGATACGATAGTTCAGTACTCAGACCTGCCCGACTCTACCGTTCAAAAGTTTGGGGTTAGTATGAATTTTAAAATGTTTTGATCAAATACAGTAAAAACAGAAATATTGTGAACAATTATTACAATTTAAAATAACTGATTTGTATTTAAATATTTAAAAAGTAATTTATTCCTGTGATCAAAGCTGATTTTGCAGCATCATTCCTCCAGTCTTCAGTGTCACATGGTCCTTCAGAAATCATTCTAATATGATGATTTGCTGCTCAAGAAACATTTACTATTATTATCAATGATGAAAACAGTTGTGCTGCTTCATATTTTTGTGATAACTTTTTGTTGTTTTCAGGATTCTTTGATTAATAGAATGTTCAAATTAACAGCATTTATTTGAAATAGAAATCTACATTATAATCTCATATTTGATCAACAATTTGCTGAATACAAGTTGTCACGATCCCAAACTCAGTAACCTCTGTCTCTGGCCAGCAGAGAGCACCCTCGCCCGAATACTGATCTTCACTTGCACTACATTCCCCATAAGCCTCCCTAATGACTCCAATCACCATGCCCAGCTGCAGCCTATCTACCAGGCTATTTAACCGCACCACAAGCAGCTTTCAGTGCGAAGTTTTGTTTTGCCTTTGTGAACACTACTGAGCGTTTTATCCAGTGATTGTCTGACTGTTTCTCGACCCCTTCTGTCTCTGATTTCTCCTAGCCTGCTGCCTGCCTACGCTACCTCTGCCTGGTTCATGGTCCTTGCCTGTTTGCTGCCTGTTCTGATCTTCTGCCTGGAATTAGACCCCGATTAAGCCTTGCCTCTGATGCTGAGTTTGCTGTCTTTGACCTCTGCCTGTTTGACTATTCTCTCAATAAACTTACGCTGCAAATGGATCATTCTGAGACTGGTGATTCGCAACAGAAAACTTCGCCGCAACCCGATCCAGCAGCTATGTCAAGTTTGTCTGCCGCCTATTCAGCCCAAGCTGATCAGATCGTTGCCCACCATCATCAGCTGAGTCACCTCACCTCGCTGATGGACGAACTGGTCAAAGTTGTTCGAGGTCTCCAAGCTGCGTCATCGGAGCCGCCATCTCCACCTGCCATCGCCGCTGTTGTCAGCCCTGCTCCAGTCCCGCCCACTGCGACTCCTCGTCTTGCACTTCCGGAGAAGTTCGATGGGAATCCAGACAGATGCAAAGGTTTTATCCTCCAGTGTTCTCTGTACATTGAGCAACAGTCGGCTCTGTATTCAACTGACGCGGGGAGGATTGCATTTGTGTGTTCTTTATTGACGGGGAGAGCTTTGGAATGGATAACGGCTGTATGGAGACCAGATGGTTCTGCTTTCCCATCCTTCTCGGTGTTTCTCCAACGCTTCAGGGAGGTCTTTGAGCATTCCAGAGAGGGAAAGAGCGCCGGCGATCGCTTGTTGGAGCTCACGCAGGGAAGATCTACCGCTGCCGAGTATGCTCTCACGCATCGCACCCTGGCTGCACAGACTTCCTGGAACAATGACACGCTCAGGACCATCTTCCGAAGAGGCCTGAACCACGATCTACAGTCAGAATTAGCCTGTCGTGACGAGGGCAGGGACCTCGACCAGTTCATCAACCTCACAATCCAAATAGACAACCTCATGAGATCTCGCCGAGCCAGTCACCGTGCCACCCCTGCTTTCCACGCTGTCCAGGCTACTCGGACCACGACTTCCGATCGCTCCGACGAACCTGAACCCATGCAAATCAACGCCTACCATCTGCCCACGGAGGAAAGAGACCGACGGCTGCGACTCCACCTGTGTTTGTACTGTGGCGAGGCTGGCCATCTGCGCATCTCCTGCCCATCCAGACCTCGCTCAACCGCCCCTCGTCCGGTGAGTCCAGACCTTGAAGCACCATACCTCACCACGTCTGTGTTCGTGCCTGTTGTCATAACGACGAACGGCAAGCGGATACTCACCAGAGCTCTGGTAGACTCTGGGGCCGCTGGGAATTTTGTTTCAACAGACTTTGCCCGTCTACACAACATTCCTCTAATCCGTTGTGTTTCCTCCCTCGCAGTCGAAGCCATCGACGGAAGGCCATTAGGCTCTGGTCAAATCTCTCACCTCACCCATGAACTCCAGCTGCAGACAGGGGCGCTCCACTCTGAGGTAATCCAATTCTATGTTTTCCATGGTCCACGCACTCCAGTAATCCTGGGCCTGCCATGGCTCCGCAAACACAATCCCCAAATCCACTGGAGAACTAACCAGATTACCCGCTGGGACGCATCCTGTCACTCCAAGTGCCTCGCTCCCGTTGCCCCGTCCTCCATCCAGGTCATCTCCGTGCCCGTAGAGAGGGCTGACCTGAACGGTCTTCCCTCTGAATACCATGATCTGGCCGAGGCCTTTAGCAAAGCAGGAGCCTCTCAGCTCCCACCTCATCGCGACAACGACTGTGCCATCGACCTGCTACCCGGTTCTGTACCTCCCAAGGGCCGTATCTTTCCTCTTTCTCAGCCAGAATCCGAAGCGATGAGGAAATACATTGAGGAAGAGCTTGCGAAGGGCTTCATTCGCCCTTCAACGTCCCCTGCATCCGCTGGGTTCTTCTTCGTCCAGAAGAAGGACGGAGGTCTCCGACCCTGCATCGATTACCGTGCCCTGAATGACATCACCATAAAGTTTCGCTATCCGCTCCCACTGGTACCTGCCGCCTTGGAGTTACTTCGTACTGCCAAGCACTTCACCAAGCTCGATCTACGCTGTGCTTACAATCTTATCCGCATTAGGGAGGGGGACGAGTGGAAGACGGCCTTCTCCACCAACACGGGGCACTATGAGTACCTGGTCATGCCGTTCGGCCTGGCGAACAGTCCTTCCGTCTTCCAGTCTTTTATCAATAACATCTTCAGAGACATGCTCCACCGTACCGTCGTTGTGTACATCGATGACATCTTGATTTACTCCGACACCCTCTCGGACCATGTGCAGCACGTTCGGGCCGTCCTCCAGAGACTCATTCACCACCATCTATACGCCAAGCTGGAGAAGTGTGAATTCCACCAGACCTCCATTTCGTTCTTGGGGTATGTCATCAGCCCAGACGGAGTTGCTATGGACGAGGGTAAGGTCAGAGCAGTCCGTGATTGGCCACGACCCACAACCCTGAAGGAGCTGCAGCGCTTCCTTGGATTTGCTAACTTTTATCGACGGTTCATAAGGAACTTCAGTGCCGTGGCCAATCCTCTCACTTCTCTGGTAAAGAAAGGAACACATCGTCTTCCGTGGAATAACTCAGCCACCCAGGCTTTTAACTTGCTCAAACAATGTTTCACCACAGCGCCCATCTTGCACCATCCTGACCCCGGACTACCGTTCATAGTTGAGGTGGACGCCTCGAACACTGCTCTGGGGGCCATCCTCTCACAACGTCAAGGTTCGCCCCCCAAGCTGTACCCTTGTGCATACTACTCCCGTAAGCTGAACGCTGCCGAGAGAAATTATGATGTGGGTGATCGGGAGCTGCTGGCCATGAAGGCCGCTTTCGAGGAGTGGCGGCATTGGCTCGAGGGCACTCTCCATCCTTTCGTCGTATTCACCGACCATAAGAACCTGGAGTATCTACGTGCCGCAAAGAGGCTAAACCCCAGGCAGGCTCGTTGGTCGCTATTTTTCACCCGGTTCCACTTCACTGTCACTTATCGACCAGGGTCTAAGAATACAAAGGCAGACGCCCTGTCACGCCAAGGTGACTCCGAGCTCTCACCACAAGACCCCAAAACAGTACTGGCTCCCAACCTCGTTGTCGCCCCCATTCAGTGGGACATCGACACAGAAATCGAACAGATCAATTCCCGCGCAGATGTCCCACCCGGCTGCCCACCTGACCGAGTCTTTGTCCCCGAGACTCTCCGGAGCCAGGTCCTAGAACTCGTTCATGCCCATCCAAGCTCGGGGCATCCAGGTATCACCACCACCATCCAGCTACTCCAGAACCATTATTGGTGGCCCTCTTTAGCCTCAGACACCACAACCCATGTGCAACACTGCCGGGTCTGCAACACTCAGAAGTCGTCACGTCAACTACCTGCCGGTCTGTTACACCCTCTTCCAGTTCCACAACGTCCTTGGTCGCACATTGCCATCGATTTCATTACCGATCTCCCAGTTTCTGAAGGATACACCACCATCCTCACTGTTATCGACCGCTTTTCCAAGGCCTGCCGTCTAATTCCCCTCGCAAAACTCCCTACAGCACTGCCGACCGCCGAACACCTCTGCAACCAGGTGTTCAGGTTTTATGGCTTGCCCGAAGACATTGTTTCCGATCGAGGCCCCCAGTTCACTTCTCAGGTCTGGTCAGCCTTTTTCAAGACCCTTCAAGTCAATATCAGTCTTACGTCAGGGTATCATCCGCAATCCAACGGACAGGCCGAGCGCATGAACCAAGAGGTGACCCGTTTTCTGCGCTCTTATTGCCATCAGCACCAACAGGATTGGAGTCGTTACCTGATCTGGGCCGAATACGCCCAGAATTCCATCCGCAAACACTCTACTGGCCTGACCCCCTTTCAATGCGTCCTGGGCTTTCAACCGCCTCTCTTCCCGTGGTCAGGTGAACCCACAAATGTCCCTGCAGTGAACGACTGGCTTCAGCGCAGCGAGGAAACCTGGAACCTGGCCCACACCCACCTCCAACGAGCGGTTCGCCGGCAGAGGGAACAGGCTGACCGCCGGCGTCGGCCGGGGCCTGAGTATCACCCGGGCCAGTGGGTCTGGCTGTCGACCCGAGACCTACGCCTCCGACTCCCCTGTAAAAAGCTCAGTCCCAGGTTCGTGGGTCCGTTCAAAATCACACATCAGATCACCCCCGTCTCTTTCCGTCTAGATCTACCTAACCAGTACCGACTCGCTCCCACTTTCCATGTCTCCCTTCTCAAACCTGCCGATGGTCCCAATGAGAGGGAGGAGAGATCCCAGGACCAGACTCCCCAGCCCATTCTAGTGGAAGGTGAGGAGGCCTATCAGGTTAAGGAGCTTGTGGACTCCAGACGTCGGGGAAGTTCCCTGCAGTACCTAGTTCATTGGGAGGGATACGGCCCTGAGGAACGTTCTTGGGTGGACGCTTCTGACATCCTGGATCCCAGCCTGATTACTGACTTCCACCTGGCTTATCCCACCAGGCCGGCCCCACGACCACGTGGAAGACCCCGACGTCGTCAGGTTCCTCGCGCCAGGAGTCGCTCACAGGGAGGGGGCTCTGTCACGATCCCAAACTCAGTAACCTCTGTCTCTGGCCAGCAGAGAGCACCCTCGCCCGAATACTGATCTTCACTTGCACTACATTCCCCATAAGCCTCCCTAATGACTCCAATCACCATGCCCAGCTGCAGCCTATCTACCAGGCTATTTAACCGCACCACAAGCAGCTTTCAGTGCGAAGTTTTGTTTTGCCTTTGTGAACACTACTGAGCGTTTTATCCAGTGATTGTCTGACTGTTTCTCGACCCCTTCTGTCTCTGATTTCTCCTAGCCTGCTGCCTGCCTACGCTACCTCTGCCTGGTTCATGGTCCTTGCCTGTTTGCTGCCTGTTCTGATCTTCTGCCTGGAATTAGACCCCGATTAAGCCTTGCCTCTGATGCTGAGTTTGCTGTCTTTGACCTCTGCCTGTTTGACTATTCTCTCAATAAACTTACGCTGCAAATGGATCATTCTGAGACTGGTGATTCGCAACACAAGTATTATTTCTTTATTAAAAAAAATATTTCTGACCCCAAACCTTTGAATGGTACTTTAATTGGCGCTTTAATAACTAATTTGCATCCTCGTTTGGATCCTTAAAATATTTCTCTAGGAACTTTGGCAGATGTCATTTAGAGAATTTGGAGTCTGAATGTTTTGCAGACAAACACCAATTAAATTTTCTGCATAGATCATATTATTAACATATTGACCAATATGTTCTGAGGGCAAAGTCGAAACTTAATGAAACAGATAGACATGAGGATGTTGTGAGGATGCTATGTTTGCGTAAATTTAGTCAAGTACAACTAAAAGCCACCATTTGATCAAAGAAGTTTGAATTTGTCTTGCTTTTACTGGTAAATATTTATCTAATTTCTCAAATCTAGAGATCCTTGTGACAAAAGTTTTTTATATAGTTTTTTTCCCCTTTCATCACATACAAACTTTGTGCAAATGGACTAGCATTTATTTGAAATATAAATATTTTGTAACATTATAAATGTCTTTACTGTCATTTTTGATCAATTTAATGCATCCTTGCTTAATAAAAGTATTATTTTCTAAAAAATAAACAAAAAGTCTTACTGACGTTACTGAAACATTTTTTTTCTTATAATCAATGTTGTGAACAAAAACAGTTGTGCTGTTTTTCATTATATCGGAGATGAGAAAAGGATCCAGTTCAATACATTACATGTGAAATGTCATGTGAAATATTTGAGCAAATATAAAACCTGATCTGGTATTGTATCTCAATGCCAAGTTGTACATCTATAAAGCCACACAATTCATGCATATCTTCACAGGATGATAAATATGGTTCATGAATATTAATTAGATGACATGATGGTCCAGGAAGGGCCCAGAATCATGATCATTAATTTAGTTCGGTTGACAAGTAATAGTCTGAACCCTTGAAAATCAAGTAAACTGGCAGTAATCTAGGCCATTAGCTCTGCAAATGTCTCAGGTGATGAACAAACACAAACACCATAAAAATTCATAACTGGCATGATCAGGTCGAGGGTTTAAAATAATTTCTTTGAGGTAATGGCTATCTCAGATACAGACTCCACAGTGAGACCTGAATTACATTTACAATAGGTGTATTTTCTGATGTGAAAATCTCTGAAAATATGAACTTGATAAAGTATACACTATTTCTAATAGTCTGTTTTGTATGATGATCATTGCAGCGTTTCTATTACAAATGAGTCAAAAAATGTGGCTTACATATGTTGAAGAAGTTAATTTAATATTAATAAGACATTGTGGTATATAAATACATTTTAAACATTAGGGCCACAATTTGAAACTGGGCAAATTAGCGTGCAGCTGATGGGAGTGGAAAGTTGTACGGGTGTTGTGACCTCAGGCTCAAAAAAGACAGTTATTTTGTACATATAAATACACACACAATCATGTATATATTTAAGAAAAATGTGTTATAAATTATAATATAAATTATGTCAAAAATATATAGTATATACATGCAAATATTTCTTAAATATACATGCATATGTGTGTATTTATATATACAAAGTAATTATACACAGCACACACACATATATTATAACACAAACCTTTATTTTGCATGCTATTAATTGCGATTAATCGTAGCCCAGCACTAAAAGAAACAAAATAATGCTAATATTATTATACATAATATTATAAATGTTAAATACATACACACAACTTTGTTTTCAGATTTTATTGTGAATTTGTGCAGACCTGGGCTGCGTTCAGCCCCGACAAAACGTTGCACAACGTTTTTTAAACAGAAACGGTGATGCGTTGAACACACTGTTCTGATGACGCAAGAGTTGCACTTTGTGTTCTTTGAAGAATTTCCGGAGCCTGATGAAGTCGGTATAAATGTTTAATACTACAAAATATGCCCGACCGATGTTACAGTTGCACTTGCCGCCCAGAACACAAGAGAACATCCCAGTCGAGTGAAGGGATTGCTGAAACTGAAATGGAAGCACACAATTCAGACTAAAACACATCTATTTAGCCTCACATAGGCCTACTGACTTTATTTGTAGTTCATACTGTTTTAATACCCTATATTTTTACATTTTTAGGAAAAGTGTACAGCAACACGAATTGAGGTAGGTCTATGTTAAATAATCTGCTAAAGTTATTGTTGTTTAGCAATGATGCTACATTTATTATTTATAAACGATTAGCTAGATAGAGCTAGGGTAGGTAGATATCAATTCATTTCTATATAGGCCTATCAATGGATGGGTCTATAATTTGTCGCGAGACAAAAAGGTGGGTCAGGTTGATGTTCTGTCTGGCTCAAACTTAGCTAACCACGTGTAGGTTTAGCTGCCCCTAGTCTTCTCTACTCACTTTAAAATTCATTTTCTTTTTAATTTTCTTTTGTTGCCTGTCTTTAGCTTGCGTGACATGCCTCTTCTGGTAAGACCCTGTTTACTCCTTGCTTTAAAACATAGGCCTACTCCACATGGTTTCTGGCCTGGGGCAACGTTACAGATATTGGAAATATGTGAACTTGTTTTTTCCCCGTTTTTTTACAGTCTATGGTGTGAACACACACACAAAAAAAACACATTTATAATGGGCATATATGATATGTGTATGTGCATATTTTGTAACTTGTTTTTCCCCCGTTTTTTTACAGTCTATGGTGTGAACACACACAAAAAAACACATTTATAATAGGCATATATGATACGTGTATTTAAATCTCTCCAAGTAAAGAGTTGAACTGCACACTCACTCAAAAAATTTTATTATTTCCAACATCATACATGATGAAACCCACATTAAAAACTTTTCCCATATGGTTTGAATGTAGATTCTGGTTTGAGTTGTTTCTTATAAATGAGATGATCTAATTGAACATTTCAGCTCACATGTAGTCATTTTATAGCTTCATCTATTGATTCTAAAGCGTATATATTGCATTTATATATTTAAAACCTGTGTAATAATAATTGATGAACTAAAATTGTAGGCTACATGTGGGGTCGATTTAGGGTATAATAATTGTATAAATAATTTCTAAATCATACAAATTTATTAATCTAAATAAGCATTACTAAAAGCCAGGCGATTTTGTCTTTAAAAATCATTTGCTATGTAGTGACCTTTAATTTGGAGTAGAAACAGGTGGAGTGACTTTATCACGTCAGACATGTCACTTTGCTCACAGCTGATTGGTCCAAGTTCGTTTTGCAACCTCATACCTCACATTATGTGAGTCACATAATAACCACCAGAGCTATTAGTGCCCCGGACCAGGTTAGCCGTGCAGCGTAAGTTACTATGGCGATGAACACTGCTAAAAGCCAAACCACTTTCATGGTATTGGTGCCTAAAACCCAGGGTTGGCGCAAACTAAACTGAAACATAACTGGCTAGCCAAGCCACCTAAACCGGCTTCATGGTATAGGCCCCAGCCTCCCCATATAGGAGTAGCCAGAGCCGTTGAAATACGAAATATTTAATGGCTCTGGAGTTTGTATGCTGCTTTTATAATGCTGTTGTTGAAAAATATGTGGGCCGTGGGCGGACGCGCCGTGACGTAATCACAACAACATTCCACAGTTTCTTCCTTGCAGACCGACTCCTACAGTTTTGGCTGTACGCTTATTTCCACGACCGTCCATAGTTTGATAAATAAACATCATTCTCGTAAGTACTGATATCCTGACCAACATCTATGCTGTGTAGCTATGACATTAACGATGCTGTAGTTGTGTTTGAGCTGTAAACTCAGGCGGTAAAGTCCAACTTTTACTTCGTTGTGTTTTTACCGTGAAAGGACTGTTGTTGGCGGTTTAAGTGTTTGCCTGCTTACTTTGCCTTTTTC
Source organism: Rhinichthys klamathensis goyatoka (assembly GCF_029890125.1). Taxonomy (NCBI): domain Eukaryota; kingdom Metazoa; phylum Chordata; class Actinopteri; order Cypriniformes; family Leuciscidae; genus Rhinichthys; species Rhinichthys klamathensis. The sequence continues at coordinate 231,065 of NW_026606890.1, read as the reverse complement.
TGCTTACTTTGCGTTGGAGGCAAAATCACCCACTTGAAATAATATTGAAATAAAGTTATAGTAATATAATTTATATATACTCTAACTCTCAAATATAAAATTACATCAAGGTAGACCATAACATTTTAATGTGGTCTTTCATACTATAAAGAATTAAATGCGTTAAGGTCAGGTAAGGTTTAGTTATTGGATTAATTAATTGATATTACTTAAATGTTTTGTATTTCTGAATTGAAGTCATATTTTTTTAAATGTATTTATTATTAAAATCCAGCTGGTGTAATGTCTAGAGATGTTTGTGTTTCTGACCCAACAGCCATCGAACTGAAGGAGTCTTGAAGTGACTTTTTCTGTGAAACAATTGACCTGCTAACAATAAAAAAATAAAAACAGTATAACAATAGAAAGTTCCACTTCATACATATCAGCTGCAAGTGCAACAGACGCTGTCATAAACATTCATAACTGACAGTGTGTTTACAAGGTCAATATCAGAGCCGGACAGTAACGGAGTACATTTACTTGAGTACAGTACTTAAGTAAAATTTTGAGGGATCTGTACTTTACTCGAGTATCATTTTTGGGGAGTACTCATGACTTTACTCAAGTACATTTGAGAGGCAAATATTGTACTCTTTACTCCAATACATTTCTATCCATAACCGTGAGTACACGAGTAAAAAAAAAAAAAAAAAATCTCGGAAACCCTCAATTTGTTGTTTCCCTCTCAAACGTGATTGGATTGTGCAGGCGCCACTGATTGGGACAGCCTATCAGCAATCACTTTCAGCTTTCCGCCAAAGTCAACTCCATGGTCAGATTTTATATTACACATTAATGTAAGCCAAGCATTTGGTTTGATGTTCTTGAGTATGTGGTGTGTTTAACACAGTCAGGTTCAAATGTGGCAGTGCCGTAGCCACGAGGGATTTCTGATTTCTTAAAAAAAAACTTTAGGAGGCAAAATATATTTTTACTGATTATGTGAATTACACTGCGCAAACCAAAGTAGGCTACTACCCAGCGAATGAAGAAGGGTTGGCGCTCAGTCTCCAGAGTACATAAAATATTCATTTTGTTTTATTTTATTTTTCCGGTTTGCATTTATGAGGGAAAAACAATGTTATGGACGTGTTCTCCGTTACGGACGTGAGCGCTCTGAAAGCGGCATAAAAAATGCTTTAAAACTTTCACAGAGACATCAAACAGAAAACACAAAACCTTTCTTTAACCTGAATTTCGTTTTGCATTAATTGTATCTTAATTTTAATCAATGTTTCATCAACCAATTGCCTGGGTTTAGTAAATAAGAAGTAAATAGCAGACGATAGATAAGAAACGGAGGCGCCGGCACGTGAACTGGATCTCGTCTCATAAATGAACCGAAACTCAGTGTATAAGGTAGCCTACTTGCCTCTCACAGACATGTCTACTTTTAAACAGAAAAATTCAAAACGAAAGAAAACAGACTACAGACTGCTCTCTGCTTATGTAATCCGTATGAAATGTGCATTTCTCTCTGGCGCGTTCACTACTGAAGATCGCGAGTCAGCATCGTCAACTTCATCTAGCCGACACTGACCAAGAAAACACTTGTTTATTAACAAGTGTTTATTAATAAACAATTAAAATATCTCCTTGCTATATTTTACATATTCATAATCATTCCTTTTGCCGGTTCTTTGTGACAGCTTTTAGGTGCTTTATTGGCAGCGCCACCCTTACATGTGGTGTGTGTGTGTGTGTGTGTGTGTTGTCCCCGCATTTAAAAATGGGACCCCCCAAAAATTTAATTAAATTAAATAAAGCAACATGGTAAAAAGATGAAAATGACTTGATTTTACTTTCAATTCCTTTTACATTCTCCAAGGTATTAACATTAACATTTTTCATAACTCCATGTAGGACGTTTCTGTGCATAAATGTAAGCACTGTGGCAGTAGATTAGTAATGCAATATTTAGAAAATCTACTCTTGTACTCTTGATACTCAAGTACTTTTAAAAACAAGTACTTTAGTACTTTTACTTAAGTAGACATCTGAATGTAGTACTTTTACTTGTACTTGAGTAAAATTTAGCAAGGGGTATCTGTACTTTTACTCAAGTAACAAAGCTCTGTACTCTGTCCGCCTCTGTTCAATATTATTCTTATTGATTTATCAGGTCTGAGTTCTTCGACGGAACCTGTATGATAATTAGGAGTATTTTCTCTCTGACATGCTTGATGTCCTAGTTCTGAATGCAGTGTTTGAAAGTTCAGGACTATTAGTCAGACATTAACTGATTCATCAGGAGTGAGATAAAACATGCCCCACAAATTGACCTGTTGTTCGTTTGGAAAATGGAAGCATTTGTTTGACTTTGACTTTGACTTTGACAGACTTTATTGTCATTCAGAATACAACAAGTGTATACAGAACGAAATTTCGTTTGCATAGGCCACAGATTTCTTACAGTTTCAATTTTGCAGTTTGTACAAACAGATTATAATAAATAAATAAATAAATAAATAAATAAATAAATAGTAAAGTAGAATAAATAATTTAGCTATCTAAATATCTATCTCAATATTTGACAGTAGTCAAGTATAGAACCAGCAGTACTAAGTATTATTTATTAGTGTTCAACAGTCTGATGGCTTGGGGGACAAAGCTGTTATAAAACCTGGAGGTCCGACACCGCATGCTGCGGAACCTCTTTCTGGAGGCCAGCAGACTAAACAGACCGTAGTGGGGGTGAGAGGCAGTAGCGGAGTGGCAATCGGGAGAGTCGGGAGTTTTCCCGGTGGGCCGGTAGTGTTTCGAGGCCGCGAGGGCCGGTCTGATAAAATATATTCATTGCAAATTCGCCATGCGCACTTGGGGCCCAAGCGAGGGGAAGAAAACATTTTTTTTAACATTTTCTATAACAGAGCGTATATTTGCACTAAGTGCCTGTCTTTAAAGCAAAAAGACACTAGTTACGAAACAGCTACAGTGGCGTAGGTCGTAGGGCGTGAAGTGCTTGAAAGCATCTTTTGATGCGCTCGACCCGAGTTCGAATCCGCCTTTTGCCGAACTTTCTCTTCTCCCTTTTCCCAACACATATGTAAAGATGTAAAATGTATAACCTAACATTAAGGTCTCTAGCGTTATATTTTGCCAACGAACTAAAATTGAAACCATGATATGGCTTTGTGTCTTTATAAAACAGCACAAGACTTTAAGAATAGGCATCCTGTCTGTGCTGGGTGATTACTTTGCTCACGCGATCAGCATGGTTATCTTGTGTTTTCTCCTAAAAGCTCAAGGGTTTATTTCTTGCAAATGAAGAAATTAGGACAAAAATATTTTAATTGTCCTATATTATAGTGTAATGTAGGCTAAAATATACTTTTGAAATATTCATTTTCATTTATATAGTACATTTATAGGCTAAATGGATTTTACGTCATAGGAATAATTATATAAATCATTATTACATTATAATAATAATTGTTTGGCATCCTAAAACATCATTGATAATGTAATGCAGACTGAGACTCTCATAACTAAAAAGATGCCCTCTTTATTGTCCTGGTACAAATCAATGCTTTTTCTTTGTTCAACGAGCAGTTCATGGGTTGAAGCTCTTAATTTTGATCTCTCAAAGAGCACGAGATTGATGCATTTAACCTTAAAATGTAAAAAAAATTCTTGCGGGGGAGCATGCCCCCGAACCCCCCTAGAGGCACAGAGGTCCACCCAACATAGTTTTAAAAATTCCTATGGGAAAGAACGACCATTTATGAACTTTACTCCAGCATAGTACAACAAAGTTACTTTTAAATCAGTAAAACTGTAAATGCCGTATTAAAATGTCCCTGGACAAAATATACATTTGGCCTGCCTAAGAGGGGACCTACAAGACATTGTGCCCAGGGGGCTCTTAATCCGGCCCTGCCGGCGACGAGGGCCGGTGGTCTACGAAATTTCCCGGTAGATTTTTTGGTCCCACTCCGCCCCTGGTGAGAGGGGTCCCCGCAAATTTTCCTGGCCCAAGAGGCACAGCGGTTCTCTGCAATGTCCTGAATGGAGGGAAGAGAGGTGCCGATGATTCTCTCCGCTGTCTTCACCACCCTTCTTATTCTTATTCTTCAATTTCCACTTTGAAATTAATTAAAGATTGATTCTTTACATTAAAGCTTACCATTTACATTTGATTTTCGTCTTACTTTATGAAAATGTTGGTGTTACATTATCACCCACTACCCTCAAAACTGTCTTCAATCCATAACTCAGTACTTCTTATAGATTAATTAGGTAAATAAATGTATATATAATATACTTAAAGCTGCAGTCCGGCGTTTTTCCTCTTTGTCGCCATCTCTGTTCGAAATCTGCAATTGCAGTCATTCGCGGAATTATCAACTTTACGTGAGTTGTACCTCAACACCCTGACACGGCACAGCGCGGATGAACACAGTGTTTGAGGAGAGTGTGCAGCTGTCAATCACCGCACCGGTGTGGATACTGGCATTCAGAATCAGATTTTTTTTTTTGGAAGTATGACCAACATAAGAATTTTCACCGGAAAATGTCATCTGAACTAGTAAGAAACATCTACTTTTGTTCTGGTTCTGACATTGCAGTAAATCACGCTGATTAAATCTAACAATCGCTTATAAGTTATCATATCACGCAAAACCGTGCAAATTATACTTTGTTCTCAAATTGTTAATGTTAACAACGTAAGCATTGCGTGACTACATGCAATGTCCTTCCGATATGTATCCTTGTTTTCGCATGGGCCGTTGCAGTCTCTTTTTTTCTGTAGCCACTCCGAAGTCTGAACAAAGTCTTTTGCATTTTACAGCGGGTGAATCTGTTGTCACTGGTGATTGTTGTTTGAACCTTTCTGGATCCGCCATCAAATTGATAAGTTTAATTATATCAAGTGCTGTGAGAAAAGGCTATAAATCTCCACCTCCAACATCCTCACACGGACGCAATATAGCCTACTAGCCGAGACTCTTCTTTATGTGTACAGATGTGACGTAATGACTCAATATAGCCTACTAGCCGAGACTCTTCTTTATGTGAACAGATGTGGCGTAATGACTCAATATAGCCGACTAGCCGAGACGATGTGACGTAATGACTCAATATAGCCTACTAGCCGAGACTCTTCTTTATGTGTACAGATGTGTGTGTACAGATGTGACGTAATGACGCAAAGACATGCTCGAATCTCCCGTGGAAATCCACCAGTACCACTGGAGTTAAAAACATTATTACAAGCTTACCGCTTTGAATCGAGCTAAGGCAAGCAGAGAGTTTTGAACACTGGCTGGTTATGTATTTTCTCAAATATGTATTTTGGATAATTTTTAACCCCAAAAAAGCTACGGACTGCAGCTTTAAGTACACATATCCGTTCAAAGGTTTTCGGGTTGGTAAGATTTTTTTAATTCTCTTATGCTCAACAAGGCTACATTAATTTGATGCAAAAACAGAAATATTGTGAAATATTATTACAATTTAAAATAACTTTTCTATATGAATATATTTTAAAATGTAATTTATTCTTGTGATCAAAGATAGATTTTCAGCATCATTACTCCAGTCTTCAGTGTCACGTGATCCTTCAGAAAACATTCTAATATGCTGATTTGCTGCTCAAGAAAGATTTATTATTATTATGATCAATGTTGAAAATAATTAAAGAGGACCTATTATGCTTTTTTACATGTTCAATTCTTTGCTGTTTGAAAAAGTTGCAAAGTTACAAAGTCCCTCCAGCGGGAGTTATTCTTTATATCAGTGCGCACTGTTTCTGAACTCCCTGAAACGCCTCCATTGTAGTCTTAAATTTTCTTCCGGGAACGAACACGTCACAATATTCCCCATTAATAATTCCTGCCCAAGGCATATACAAAGTAAAGGGACGGGGCCTGGTTGAGTTAGTTAGTAGTGTGTTGAAACTCGTGGTTATGGTAAGGGCTGGGACATTTCCCAAACACATTTGAAGTGCTTGACCAATCACAACACACTGCTCCACCCGACCAATCAGAGCACATTGAGCTTTTCAGAAGGAGGGGCTTCATAGAGACAGGAACTAAACAGAGCGTTACTGACAGACTGGGAAGAGAGGAGGTTACATTTAACCATGAAAATGTCTTCTAGTAGAGCCCAAAAACAAAATCAAGACTTTGAAAAAGGCCATATTAAACCTCTCAACAAGGCCATCACTGTGGGTATATAGAGGTGTGGTCCTTGTTTTGTGGATCCCTAATTTTTCGAACATTACTGAGAAGTATATTACTGTTACATTACATGTGACTCAATTCCAGCCTTGGTCGCTGTGTATGGATTCTGCAACCCCAAACCGGCTAAACATGCCATCCATCAACGCGTTCACCACTGTCTCTGCTTTTTGGTCAGGCATTGCATAAGCTTCTGGCCATTTAGTGAAATAATTCATAGCTGTCAACAGGTAAACCTGTTACCCTTCTCCGAACATGGATAAGGACCCATTACATCCTCACCCACTCTCCCCATTAGGCCCCCTACGGGGAATTTGCGGGCAGTGTAACCATCACACCTCTGACAAAAATCCTCCACATCTCTCCTCACAAGCCCCCAGTAAAAACTGGCTGACATATTTGAATGTTTTTGAAACCCCAAAGTGTCCAGACCCCACCGTCTCATGGACAGCCCTGATAACACCCTCAAACAGCGACCTCTGCACCAACACCTGCCACCTCCCCTCCCCAGTGGCAGGGTCTTTCCACTCCCTCTCTAACACCCCGTCTCGCAGGCGCAGGTCCTTGAATTTGTCCCATAAGGTTATTGTGGACAGAGAGAGAAGGGCCACTTCCTCACACAGAGGTCGCTGCTGAGTTTGGACCCAATGGATTACTGGCTGTAGGTCCGCATCTTCATCTTGCAGCCGCCTCCAGTCCTCTACTCCTATTGTCCCCACCGTCAAACACGCCGGTGTATCAATCCCAGCCAATCCCCACACCAGCCACTCTGACCGTGGAATTCCCAATTACACCCTGTCCATTAACCTGGCAAAAGTAGGCGGTGCATTGCAGAGCCCGAAGCAGAGCCCCCTGAACTGCAATTGCCCCCTACTAGTACTAAAAGCACTGCCTGGCATTGGTAGCAAGTCGTACCTGCCAATAGCCAGTGCGCAGTTCCAGGGAAGTTAACCATGCAACCCAGTTACCTTCCTGGTGACCTCATTAAGACACCTATAGGCAATGCAAATCTCCATAGAACACCGTTCTCCTGCCCAAACCTCCTGGAGAGGCTCGTGGCTGGCTCTGAAGGGAACTGTGTGGCCACCCCGGGGAAGATGTCGGCTAAGGTGTGGGGTAAGGGAGTGGAGAAAACATGTACATGTGGCAGACTGGCATAAATGCTTGGGTGGGTGCCTATGGAGCTCCACAGGGGTAAGGGCCTGGATGAATTGGTCTCTTGCACCCCATGAACTGACGGGGGCATATGCTTGCCGTGTCAAATTTTCAATATCATTTACCAGGACTCTCATATGCCCATTTTCTCATATCCCTCCCTCTGTAAGACACATATCCGATTCAAGAGCTTTGCCGTCCTCTGACCAGTTTCCAACATGAACCGACCATTCAAATTGTGCATGAAAAGCTTCCCAATCAGCTTAATCTGAGAATTTGGGTGTTCCCAGTTCCCAACCACACATCACTGCACAGCCCCCCCCCCCCCCCCCCCCTAAAAAAATTATCTTCAGGCTTGCTACAATATGGACTGTTTACATTTTTTAAGGATTTTTTTTTTGTCAGCGCTTATACATGTCATTGTAAGTTAAATGTCTGTGTAATGGTCTCTCTGGTCTCAGGAAGCATGGCGTCAGTGTTGTCACAGCTGATGGGTCAGTGGATGGATGTTCAGGGACTCCTGATATTTCTGTGTGTGCTGCTGTTGGTGAAACACCTGCGAGATGTTCAGTCAAAGAACATGCCGCCAGGACCCTTCCCTCTGCCTATCATTGGAAACCTTATAAATATAGGCTTCAGGGATCCACTGGGTTCCTTTCAGAGGGTAAAGTCTCATATGATGCATACAAATATGTGAAAGTATTTTATGTGAATGTATAACATGAAGATCATGTTGATCAGATTGCTGAGCGTTATGGAGATGTGAGCACACTTTATCTGGGAAACCAGCCCTGCATACTGCTCACTGGATACGAGACTTTCAAAGAGGCATTTGTGGAACAGGCGGACATCTTCACAGACCGGCCGCGCTTCCCTCTGAGTGACAAGCTCACTAAAGGGAAAGGTCCAGATGGAGAAAAAGTTATTTTGCACCTATCTGATTCAAATACTGGCAAAATCTAAAACATTACCAAAAATCATTCTTTTTTTGTAGGTCTATTTATGTCAAGTGGGCACATGTGGCGTCAACAGAGGCGTTTTGCTCTGGCAACACTGAAATACTTTGGTGTGGGGAAGAAAACTCTAGAAAACTTCATTCTGCAGGAGTGTCGCTGTCTCTGTGACTCTGTACAGACTGAACAAGGTCAGTGAGCATCATTTTATTGCCAGACACCATTTTATTCTCTTCACTAGCAAGATTTGCTGTCATTCATTTAAAACTCAAGAATATGTGTAAACAGAATGAATGCACCTTTTTAAAATCTGAAAATGTATTATAACCAGGGAATACAATTCTTGTTCAATGTCATAATCATGTCTTGAACGGCTCTGTGTACATACTATCCTCTTGAGGCCACTATCTGCAAGTGCAAGTGTCTTTTTTTGAAGGTCAAACATCTGGGAAACTCCATCTTTCCTTAATTTTTTTATTTTATTTAAATATATACTGTGAGATCCAAACAAATAAATAAAATTGTAGTAATCATACATATGTAATAATACATAAATAATACATAAATACTATGTTAATAATAATAAATTGGATATAAATTAAGTAAAAACATATTTAAGATTAACTATTGTACAGGTCTAGAGTAAATTTGTGAGCAAAAGTGTGGTATTCAGCATGTGGATGGAAACATTAGTGTTCTCATAAGTTTGGATGCCACTATATATTTGAGAAAGGAAAATATATTTTTTAGGAGATGTTTGTTTGTTTTTCAGGTTTTCTGTTCTTAAATCTAATAACATTGCTCTTTAATTTGGTTGTTGTGTTTCTAGGTTTGCCCTTTGACCCTCAGCATCTTGTGACCAATGCCGTGGCTAATATAATCAGCGGGTTGGTGTTTGGTCACAGGTTTGAGTATGATGATCATCAGTTTCATCTGATGCAGAAGTATGTGGATGACATGTTACAGCTTCCCATCTCAAACTGGGGTCGGGTACGAGTTCACCCTTCTATCACAATGTCATACATGTCGAACTTGGCTTTATTGACAAGTGTTAACAATATCAGTTTCATTCAAGGAATAGTAGTGCTTGTTAAATTGTTGCATTGTTTGAACATTTTTTGTCCTTTATTTGTCTCTTTACAGTTATATAATCAGTTTCCCACCCTCATGTCGTTGCTGCCAGGAAAACACCAGACGGCATTCGCAGGCTTGTTTAAACTTCAGCCCTTTCTGCAGGAGGAATTCAGAAAACACAAGGAGGAGAGAGACCCATCCAACCCCAGAGACTACATTGACTGTTATCTGGATGAAATTGAGAAGGTAGTGTCATCCTAAGATGTCCTGGTGTATTTATATTCCTTTAAGAGGGCTTTATTGGGAGTTGGAACATGAGTTACAGGCCTAATAGCGCTCCGGCACCATGCCGGATTTCCGGCGTATAGACATGTCTGCGGGGAAAAAAAAATTCATGTTCGCGTTCGCGTGATCTGACAATTCCAGACTTGCCAACCTGTACGCATTTTGACCTCAAAGTACGCTGGTGCTATTTGTCACTCTAAACTACGCAAAAACCTGGTGACGCCTCTGTGCAGAAAAAGAAGCGGAGTTCGACCAATCATAGCGCTGGGTTCATTCGGGGATGATTGACAGATGCGTAAGGCCTATCATTAAAAAGAGACTGGAAATCGACAGAAGAATCTCGCTCCATCCCGCGGCGCGCCTTCTGACTGAGTTCATAAGCGAGGACAGTCACGGTACTTCTGACTCCTGAAGGTAAACGGGCTGGGGTGGATGTGGAAAGTTGAAATATTGTTTTTAGTTAACTTAATCTGGATTCGATGATCGCACGGGAGTGATTTTATGGATTATTTTAGGATAGCCTACTCCGTCATTCATGGTCACTCAGATAAGAGGAAAACATCATTCAGCCATGCAAATTATAAAATGCTAAAGTATTGATGAACAATAAATCTAAATAAAATTAAAATCGCTGTCTTAGTGATTATGAAAGTTCTGTGATTTGTGTAGCTATTACTGATAAACGCGAGTCTGGAGACGCAGCCGTTTATTTATTCATTCTCAGTGTAGAGAAACGCCTGCATGTTTTACGTTATTGTGTTAATAATAACTAAAGTAAATTGTTACATATATATTTTGTATGAAAACTAGCGCATTAGTTACTTATGGATTAAAAAGTAGGCTACTGTTGTATCAGTGCAGCGAGCTCTCTATCACAAACACTGACGCGCGCACAGAGAGAGAAGATTATTGATAATTGACAGGCTAAGTTTAAATTTTGTTCTTGGTTGTTTTTTTTTCTGTCAAAATGTCAGAAAGCATTTTGTATTATCCATCTGTGTTTTTAAAATTCTTTAAATGACGGACGTTTTACTATTAACACAGCACTATATTTCGGATTCATCTAAATTTATAGGCCTACTTGATATTCTTTTCATAATAGGCCTAAGTGATTCGTTTAGCTATTATTGGTCACGTGACTGGAGTCTGGACTCCTGTCTATTCATTGTCAACTATTTTCTATAAATATGTTTGTATTGGCTAACGTTTATTCAGCTAATGCGTGTCCTGTTTAAAATGTGCAATGTTCAAATGCAAAGACAGCACGTCACAAATAAAAGTCATTTTTTTCTGTGTGATTTAGTATCATATTTGGATATTGGAATAATAAATTAAGAAGCACTATCTTAAGTCAATGGTTAGGCTACTAATCAATTCTTAGTTTACTTTGGAGTATTATAATTGCCACCCACTGACCTTTCTTGGTATGGCTGTAGTATGTAGTCTCAGTATGCTATACAAGCAATAAGTATGCAGGTAAGTGACTAGTTAAAAGCAGGGATGGATTAATGAACTGGCCTACCAGGCCCAGGGTCCCAGGAGCTCTGGTGCTCTACACAAAGATGCTAATGTAATGTAGTATTGGGTTTGTTCATGATGTCCATTTATATCTACAAAAGTCACCAGAATCTGAATCATTTAAGGGACTACTGGTATTTATCAAAATGTTCTCCCAGGGGAGCACACCCCTGGATCCCGCTTGACAATTATGTTGATCAGGGCATATATCTTGGCTTAGGGGCCGCTTACCTCCCAGGGAAAAAAGTTCAGGCTCAGGATTTTTTTCAACTATCACCCCTGGAGTTATCACCTCCTTTATGAATATTTATGTCTGCCCTAAAGAGATTGTATAGTTACAGTATTTTATAGCTTATTGGATCAAACCAATAAGCTATCTAGTCAAACCTTAACCACTTGTTGCCAGTTCCAAATTTTACTTTGTGAAATAAGCATAGACAGTATAAGAAGTGGACAGAGCCATCTCATTGGAACTCAGTTGAGACAGTTGAAGCCCATTTTTAGCGATTTTTGAGCACTTCCGTTCCTGACGCGCAGACTCAAACCGACTCAAACTAAGCTTGATGACGTGAGCAACCTGTCTGACAGACGTAAATCTTCTAGTAGCTGTGCGTGAAAATTGCCAACGTTAATCTTGCAGAGACGGGGAACTTGAGCAAAGAGTTCTTTGGCGTGAGTGAGCAGGAGTAAGTATTCCGTTGCTTTTATAGACTCATTATCTATGGGCTTCTCCCTTGACGGGACGTCCCCCCGATTGCCTGCGAGCTTCTCCTCCTGTCTGTACGGTCATTTCTGTACAGCGCGACAGAGAGTCGAGTGGTTATGACGCAATCGTTAGCCTATTTTTACAAAATCTGTTTCTACGGGGCCATAATGTAACATAGAAGGTAATGGAGCTCTTTATACATTGTCGTGTTTCTTTAGAAATAAATAATGGACAAATGGAGTCTTTAAACGCCTCAGATGTAAAGTTATTCGCTGTCAAAGTGACGCCAAAATGAATGGGAGTCAATGGAAATGCTAACGCAAGTGAAGTTCTGCTACAAGATGGCGTCACTCGGCCAGCTTCAACTTCCGGTCGATGGATTACCCCCTTGGAAATAAGTGCTGGATCTTAAAGCTGCAGTCCGCAGTTTTTCCTCTTTGTCGCCATCTCTGTTCGAAATCTGCAATTGCAGTTATTCGCGGAATTATCAACTTTACGTGAGTTGTACCTCGACACCCTCTCGACACGGCACAGCGCGGATGAATCCAATGTTTTGAGGAGAATGTGCAGCTGTCAGTCGCACCGGTGTGGATACTGGCATTCAGAATCACAGATTCTACTTTTTGGAAGTATGACCAACATAAGAATTTTCACCCTAAATTGTTGTCTGAACAAGTAACATCCACGTTTGTTCTGACCAACTAAGGGGGGAAAAGCATTGCAGTAAAACGCGCTGATTAAATCTAACGATCGCTTATCATACCACGTCAAACCGTGCAAATTATACTTTGTTGTCAAATTGTTAATGTTAACAACATCAGCATTGCGTGACTACTTTTAAAGCCCTTCAGATATTTATCCTTGTTTTCGCATGGGCCGGTTGCAGTCTCTTTTTCCAAACTCTCAGTCCAAAGTCTTTTGCATTTTACAACGGGTGAATCTCTAGTTGTCACTGGTGATTGTCGTTTGAACCTTTCTGGATCCGCCATCAAATTAATAAGTTTAATTATATCAAGTACTGTGAGAAAAGGCTATAAATCTCCACCTCCAGCATCCTCACACGCAATATAACCTACTAGCCGAGACTCTTTCTTTATGTGAACAGATGTGACGTAATGACGCAAAGACATGCTTGAATTTCCCGCGGAAATCCACCAGTACCACTGGAGTTAAAAACATTATTACAAGCTTACCGTTTTGAATCGAGCTAAGGCAAGCAGAAAGTGTTGAACACTGGCTGGTTATGTACTTGCTCAAAAAGTTACAGACTGGAGCTTTAAATGCCACCAATTTATTTAGAATATGAACCTTTCGAATTGAATTGTGCGCACACAAAGCCAAAGTCCCTTTAAGACAAGTCATTTAACTCGGCAGACATATTTGAAACGCCTCTTGGGCATGCAAGTGCAGCTCCTATCTCTTTGAATGCGGAGACATAAAATTCTCCAAAACGACGGAGGGGTCATCCCAAGCATGTTGTCAGCTAAGTCACCATCATGGCTCCTCCTTCCGTCGACTCCGTCCTGGGCTGTTGTCCTTGCTGCGCTCTGGGTCTTCAACTTCAACATCCTCATGGATGCTCCCACCATCTACTCCTCCTTGGTTTCTCTGCCTGTCTGTCTGCCTGTTCTCACCAGCCCTTCACCTGCTCCTTTTCACCAGCCCTTCGCCAACTTCACGTCCTCCTCCAAAGCCCCCACCCTCCCCTCATCTCCCTTGTCACCTCCCTTGTCACGGCTCGAGGTCGCACCTTCCGAGAGGGTGCGTAATGTCACAGACTTTTAGTTATCTTGTTTTTAGTTTTATTTTCATGGACTCTTAGTTTGTATTCATTAGTTCCTGTTTTCCTTTGTTCAGCTTTCCCGCTCACTTATCAGTTGTCATGGTGATTAATTTACTCTCTCTCTCTCTCTCTCTCTCTCTCTCTCTCTCTCTCTCTCTCTCTCTATATATATATATATATATATATATATATATATATATATATATTTATATATATACTGTAGATTTACACTTACACACACACACATACATATATACACTCACCTAAAGGATTATTAGAAACACCATACTAATACTGTGTTTGACCCCCTTTCGCCTTCAGAACTGCCTTAATTCTATGTGGCATTGATTCAACAAGGTCTTTAGAAATGTTGGCCCATATTGATAGGATAGCATCTTGCAGTTGATGGAGATTTGTGGGATGCACATCCAGGGCACGAAGCTCCCGTTCTACCACATCCCAAAGATGCTCTATTGGGTTGAGATCTGGTGACTGTGGGGGCCATTTTAGTACAGTGAACTCATTGTCATGTTCAAGAAACCAATTTGAAATGATTCGAGTTTTGTGACATGGTGCATTATCCTGCTGGAAGTAGCCATCAGAGGATGGGTACATGGTGGCCATAAAGGGATGGACATGGTCAGAAATAATGCTCAGGTAGGCCGTGGCATTTAAACGATGCCCAATTGGCACTAAGGGGCCTAAAGTGGGCCAAGAAAACATCCCCCACACCATTACACCACCACCACCACCAGCCTGCACAGTGGTAACAAGGCATGATGGATCCATGTTCTCATTCTGTTTACGCCAAATTCTGACTCTACCATCTGAATGTCTCATCAGAAATCGAGACTCATCAGACCAAGGCAACATTTTTCCAGTCTTCAACTGTCCAATTTTGGTGAGCTCTTGCAAATTGTAGCCTCTTTTTCCTATTTGTAGTGGAGATGAGTGGTACCCGGTGGGGTCTTCTGCTGTTGTAGCCCATCCGCCTCAAGGTTGTGCGTGTTGTGGCTTCACAAATGCTTTGCTGCATACCTCGGTTGTAACGAGTGGTTATTTCAGTCAAAGTTGCTCTTCTATCAGCTTGAATCAGTCGGCCCATTCTCCTCTGACCTCTAGCATCAACAAGGCATTTTCGCCCACAGGACTGCCGCATACTGGATGTTTTTCCCTTTTCACACCATTCTTTGTAAACCCTAGAAATGGTTGTGCGTGAAAATCCCAGTAACTGAGCAGATTGTGAAATACTCAGACCGGCCCGTCTGGCACCAACAACCATGCCACGCTCAAAATTGCTTAAATCACCTTTCTTTCCCATTCTGACATTCAGTTTGGAGTTCAGGAGATTGTCTTGACCAGGACCACACCCCTAAATGCATTGAAGCAACTGCCATGTGATTGGTTGAATAGATAATTGCATTAATGAGAAATTGAACAGGTGTTCTAATAATCCTTTAGGTGAGTGTATATATATATATATCAATTTTAAAAATATGTATTATAGATATGTATTATAGTTTCTGAAAATATATATTTTATGCCATATGGGAAGTTTTTTTGTGTTCCATCATTTCCAGTGTAAGGACAATGAGGCAGAGTTCACAGAGGAGAACCTGATGTACTGTGTGGTGGATCTGTTTGGAGCCGGAACAGAGACCACCTCTAATACACTCAGATGGGCTTTACTCTTCATGGTCAAGTATCCAGACGTGCAAGGTGGGATATCAGTCAATCAACAAATGTGACTTCCTGTTGCTTCTCCTCAAAAGGTACCTTCAGCATGTTCTTTGTTGACTATTTTCTTTCAGAGAAAGTCCAATCTGAGATCGATCAGGTGATTGGACAGACACGTCAACTACAAATGGATGACCGAACAAATCTGCCGTACACCTACGCTGTGATCCATGAAATTCAGAGGTTTGCGAACATTGTCACCTTTACACCTCCCAGAGTGGCCAACAAGGACACAACAGTGGGAGGACAACTCATCCCGAAGGTCATTGCATTTTTATGTTATGTACAATACAGCATTTTGTCAGGTCAGTTATGTGCAACTTAAGAAAATTAAAGGGGTCCTATTAAGCATGTTCAACTCCCTTTAGTGTGTAATGTTACTGTTTGAAAAAGGACCAGAGGTGTAAAGTCCAGGTTCAGAAAGTAAAAGTGCTCCTCAGTATTTTGTTCCAAACACCTGGATTTACTAATAAGCACCGTTTTAGAGCCAGGAGATAGAACTAATTAGTGAAATCAGCTGGCTGAGTTCATGGGTGGAATAAACATATGGCAGGACTTTTACTTTCTGACCCCTGGACTGCAAAGTTCAAAAGCACAAAGTCCCTCCAAAGGGAGTTATTCTCAATATCAGTAAGACTGTTTCAGTGTTTCTGAACTCCCTGAAATGCCTCCAATTTAGTCTTGAGTTTTCTTCCCGGAATGAACACGTCACATTATTCCTCATTTAAATAATTCCTGCCAAAGGCATAAGCTAAATAAAGGGGCGGGGCATGGTTGAGTTAGTAGTGTGTTGAAACTCGTGGTTATGGTAAGGGGCGGGACATTTCTAGTGGTTGACCGATATATCGCCAAGGCCGATATATCGGCTGATATTTGGCATTTTTAAAATATCGGCATCGGCCGATAAGTTTTTCTGGTTGGCCAATGTGTTGGAAGCGGGACTTTTATTTTGACGGCGCTCCAGACTTTTATTTTGACGGGCTGCGCTGAGGACACCAGCACCTGAGAAGAAAACAGCAGCGCCTGATCACCAAGGGGGTAATCCACCAGCCGGAAACTGAAGTCTCCCCGGGGGCCGCCATTGGCTAGCTAGCCTTCACCTGCTGTTAGCATTCCATTGATTCCCATTCATTTTGGCGTCACTTTGACAGCGAATAACTTTACATCGGAGGCGTTTAAAGACTCCATTTGTCCATTATTTATTTCTAAAGAAACACGACACCAAGGCTCCATTACCTTGTATCTTACGTTATGGCCCCGTAGAAGCAGTTTTTGTAAAAATAGGCTAACAATTGCTTCATAACACGCGACTCTCAGTAGAGAAATACCGTATAGACAGAAGGAGAAGCTCATGTCAATCAGGGGGACATGGGGGCATAAAGTCAAGGGAGAAGCCCATAGAGAGTTGTAAAGTTGCTCCTGCTCATGGACAGCTCCTACTCACGCTCTCCGGCTCTGCAAGATTCGGAAGGGAATGATTCAGATTCCTCTTGGCACAGCTACTAGAAGACGTACAGGTTGCTCACGTCACATCTACGTCGTCAAGCTCAGTTTGAGCCTGCGCAGTCGCTCGGCCATCAGGAAGTGAGTGCTTCTAATTGACTTCAATTTTCTCCGTTGAAGTCTATGGGGTCGCTGTGTCCATTTCTTTTACTGTTTATGCTGATCACACGGCGCTCACTCACATTCTCAGTCTTCATTAGTTTACGATCTCTGTCAGTCATATCTAATACTTTGTTAGACAGAACTGGTAAACAAAGAAAGTAAATGGTATGCGAAAAAGTAAAGCGTTGCTTTTATATTATTTGTAACAGAAAAGGCAAACAATCAGGCTAAAATACTTGATAATTTACCATCTACATTCAGCAAATGCGCATCTACATCATTTAAACAAATCTCTGAATATCTAATAAACATTTAATTTCACAAACCTTGCAGATTTAGTCGAATCCAGCTGTGATATCTTGTGAAGTGTGCATTTGTAGCCTGCATAAACGTTACTGAGAGTGAATGGTCGGTCTGTGCGAAGTGAGTGAATGCGAACAGAAGATCAGCTTCACAGGAGACGTGATCGAAAAACTTTAAATCCTTAATTTTAAAATATGCTATCCAGTTGCCCACTGTGTCATATTAATATCGGTTTCACTGTGTGCTGTATGTAAAATTACTGTTACCTTGTCTTTATTTGAGAAAATATGATTACCAGTGCGCACGAAATTACCAGATTACTGAGTGCCCTGTTACAGTGTTTACTTCCTTTTTATTTACATATTCATATATTTTTAAACAATTACTTTATTTGTGAAAAATACTGTAATAGGATTGCAGATTCAAGAAGTTGCCATCTAAAGTATAAGCATGTTTATTTTAAGGATTTGTTTTCTAATTTATTTCTAATTTATTAAATATTGATTAAAATGAATATAAAGTGTGTATATATATATATTAAAAAATATATATATATCGTCTTTATATCAGCCATCGGCCACCCTGCTCTCTAAGATATCGGCATCGGCCATCAAAAAAACAATATCGGTCGACCATTCACATTTCCCAAACACATTCGAAGCGCTTGACCAATCACAACACACTGCTCCAGCCGACCAATCAGAGCACATTGTGCTTTTCAGAAGGAGGGGCTTCATAGAGACAGAAACTAAACAGAGCGTTACTGACAGACTGGGAAGAGAGGAACTGCAACAATGGAGAATATGAGAAAAATGAAAAAATTCAAGCATGAAAACCTATTCTACTATAGAGTACAAAATCAAGACTTTGTAAAAGGGCATACTATGGCGTCTCTAATGAATCTATAACTCACTCTTTATCTGTGATAATTACAGGGTGTGATGGTGCTGCCGTTGCTAAAGACAATCCTACAGGATAAGAATGAGTACAGCACTCCATATGAATTCAACCCTGCGCACTTTCTGGACGAAAATGGCATGTTTTTGAAAAAAGACACTTTCATCCCTTTCTCAATAGGTAAGTTATGTCCATACAGCTCTATCATCATGTTTACTCAGATTATGAGCATATTTGCTGATCCAGACCTTGATTTCCAGGTAAGAGGATGTGTCCAGGTGAGCAGCTCGCTCGTATGGAGCTCTTCCTCTTCTTCACGTCTCTGATGCAGCGTTTTACCTTCCTGCCTCTGGAGGGACAAACGCTGAGTCTGAAAGGATCTATAAGCGTCTCGTTTGGTCCTGAACCCTTCCAGATATGTGCAGTGCCTCTATAGTGAAGATTAGAATCATTCAAAAATCAGCTTCCTTACAGCAGTTCTGTTCCTGAATCATGTTCAAGCACCAGTGTTTATTACATAGGTTCTGGGCGTCAAAATGCAGAGACAACAAACTTGATACGATATTTCAGTACTCAGACCTGCCCGACTCTACTGTTCAAAAGTTTGGGGTTAGTATGAATTTTAAAATGTTTTGTTACAAATGCAATTATTACAATTTAAAATAACTGTTTTATATTTAAATATTTAAAATGTAATTTATTCCTGTGATCAAAGCTGATTTTGCAGCATCATTACTCCAGTCTTCAGTGTCACATGGTCCTTCAGAAATCATTCTAATATGCCGATTTGCTGCTCAAGAAACATTTACTATTATTATCAATGATGAAAACAGTTGTTCTGCTTCATATTTTTGTGATAACTTTTTGTTGTTTTCAGGATTCTTTGATTAATAGAATGTTCAAATTAACAGCATTTATTTGAAATAGAAATCTACATTATAATCTCATATTTGATCAACAATTTGCTGAATACAAGTATTATTTCTTTATTAAAAAAAGATCTTACTGACCCCAAACCTTTGAATGGTACTTTAATTGGCGCTTTAATAACTAATTTGCATCCTCGTTTGGATCCTTAAAATATTTCTGTAGGAACTTTGGCAGATGTCATTTAGAGAATTTGGAGTCTGAATGTTTTGCAGACAAACACCAATTAAATTTTCTGCATAGATCATATTATTAACATATTGACCAATATGTTCTGAGGGCAAAGTCGAAACTTAATGAAACAGATAGACATGAGGATGTTGTGAGGATGCTATGTTTGCGTAAATTTAGTCAAGTACAACTAAAAGCCACCATTTGATCAAAGAAGTTTGAATTTGTCTTGCTTTTACTGGTAAATATTTATCTAATTTCTCAAATCTAGAGATCCTTGTGACAAAAGTTTTTATATAGTTTTTTTTTCCCCTTTCATCACATACAAACTTTGTGCAAATACTGGACTAGCATTTATTTGAAATATAAATCTTTTGTAACATTATAAATGTCTTTACTGTCATTTTTGATCAATTTAATGCATCCTTGCTTAATAAAAGTATTATTTTCAAAAAAAGAAAAAGTCTTACTGACGTTACTGAAACGTTTTTTTTCTTATAATCAATGTTGTGAACAAAAACAGTTGTGCTGTTTTTCATTATATCGGAGATGAGAAAAGGATCCAGTTCAATACATTACATGTGAAATGTCATGTGAAATATTTGAGCAAATATAAAACCTGATCTGGTATTGTATCTCAATGCCAAGTTGTACATCTATAAAGCCACAAAATTCATGCATATCTTCACAGGATGATAAATATGGTTCATGAATATTAATTAGATGACATGATGGTCCAGGAAGGGCCCAGAATCATGATCATTAATTTAGTTCGGTTGACAAGTAATAGTCTGAACCCTTGAAAATCAAGTAAACTGGCAGTAATCTAGGCCATTAGCTCTGCAAATGTCTCAGGTGATGAACAAACACAAACACCATAGAAATTCCTAACTGGCATGATCAGGTCGAGGGTTTAAAATAATTTCTTTGAGGTAATGGCTATCTCAGATACAGACTCCACAGTGAGACCTGAATTACAGTTACAGTAGGAGTATATTCTGATGTGAAAATCTCTGAAAATATGAACTTGGTATACACTATTTCTAATAGTCTGTTTTGTATGATGATCATTGCAGCGTTTCTATTACAAATGAGTCAAAAAATGTGGTTTACATATGTTGAAGAAGTTAATTTAATATTAATAAAACATTGTGGTTTTAAACATTTGCATGCAGCTGATGGGAGTGGAAAGTTGTACGGGTGATATAGAATGCACAAATTGTGACTTCAGGCTCAAAAAAGACAATTATTTTGTACATATAAATACACACACATGCATGTATATATTTAAGAAAAATGTGTTATTATATAAAATATAATATAAATTGTGTAAAATATATATATACAGTATATACATGCAAATATTTCTTAAATATACATGCATATGTGTGTATTTATATATACAAAATAATTATACACAGTACACACACATATATTATGTAAACACAAACTTTTATTTTGCATGCTATTAATTGCGATTAATCATAGCCCAGCACTAAAAGAAACAAAAATAATAATGTTAATAATATTATTATACATAATATTATTAATATTATAAATTTTAAATATATATATATATATACAACTTTGTTATATATACAAATTTGTGAGTAGGGGGAGGCTGCAGACCTGGAGCAGATTAGATAGGCCTTCGCCCCAGGCACTTTTACGGCCCTGTTGTTCCTAATGCGTCCACTAGGGGGAGGCTGCTATAGTTAATGTTGTTTAGCAATGATGCTACATTTTATTATTTATAAACGATGAACTAGATAGAGCTAGGGTAGGTAGATATCAATTCATTTCTATATGGATGGGTCTATAATTTATTTCGAGAGACAAAACGTTCTTGACGGTCGGGTTGATGTATGGCTCAAACTTAGCTAACCACGTGTAGCCTATAGGTTTAGCTGCCCCTAGTCTTCTCTACTCACTTTAAAATTCATTTTCTTTTTAATTTTCTTTTGTTGCCTGTCTTTAGCTTGCGTGAGATGTCTCTTCTGGTAAGACCCTGTTTACTCCTTGCTTTAAAACATATTCCACATGGTTTCTGACCTGGGGCAACGTTACAGATATTGGAAATATGTGAACTTGTTTTTTGTTTTGTTTTACAGTCTATGGTGTGAACACAAAAAAACACATTTATAATAGGCATATATGTGTATTTAAATCTCTCCAAGTAAAGAGTTGAACTGCACACTCACTCAAATATTTTGATTATTTCCAACGTCATAGCCTACATGATGAAACCCACATTACAAACTTGTCCCATATGGTTTGAATGTAGATTCTGGTTTGAGTTGTTCCTTATAAATGAGATGATCTAATTATACAATTTATATATAATTTTTTTCTTAAAATAGCTTAGCTACTGATCTGGCTAAAATGTAGGCTATGTGCACTTAATGTGGGGTTTATCATACTCTGTCTTTACCAAGTTCTCTTTAACTTGCATCTCATAAAGGTGTGTGTTTGCTTTAGGTACTTAAGGAAATTAAAATCTCTCTCTCTCTCTCTCTCTCTCTCTCTCTCTCTCTCTCTCTCTCTCTCTCTCTCTCTAAACTTGTATAAATCATAAACACCCATCTCTTTTTTTTAACTGCATTCCAAACCAATATCTTGTCTAGTAAATAAACGACTTACAGAGACATACATGGACATGTTTTTGATGTCATTTTCAATTTTCTCTGCACAGTCCATCATCAGTGGTCAAAAGAAAAGTGGCTTGACACTTTTTCCAAAAGTGTTCCATCAACAAGTGCCTGTGCCGTTGTACTTTGAAGATCAGGAGCAAATTAATGCAATCCACTCACCTGACATCAATTCTGGGTAGCACACACACACACACACACACACACACACACACACACACACACACACACACACACACACACACAGAGAGAGTGACAAGATTAAATTCACCATGGATGTCCTTTTAAATTTTTTTAATGTTCAATTTTTTTATCAGTGAGTAGGGGCACTTTGACAGGAGGATAGAAAAACAGAGTGGCAAGCCATAGTTATCCACGGACGGGAGTCATCATAATTCATAAATGGTGTTAATAAATGTGTTTTTTTGTGAACAACAATATTGTCTCTTTCTTCTAAATGGCCCTTGGAATTTTTGAAAAGGGATAAATTGTGTTTGTCTTCATAAAATGCTAGGACACTGTCTTGTAGCTGTATGACGACCAATAGTGAATAGTAGGCTACAGCTGATATTTTCATTGAGGATCCATAAGATTACACGGTACTGTACGTCTTATGGGCTAAATATGGTTAATATCTAAATTTAACTTTATTTAAATTCACAACAACATATTTCACTCAGTCTCCTGTATATAAAAACGTATGGTGAATATAACTATTCTACAGACATGGGGACTTGTGACTTGGACTCGAGTCGCTATTTTTATGACTTGTGACTTGACTTGACATAAAATGAAATAGTTGAGACTTGACTCGGACTTGAATGACTTGAGTGTTAATCACATCATGTTTTCAGTTTGAATATAAAATATATAAATTATTTTAAAAACAAACAAGTTGATCCAGCTGGAGCGCAGGCTGAGAATAGCGTTGTCATGACTGGATCACGACACTATCATCAGTCATGCCCTCTCGTACCTTACGCACACCACGCCCACTTAGACATCACATCAAAATGTCAGCCGGAGGGGTACCTTTTAGACAGTAAAAGAAATGGACACAGCGACCCCGTTGATTTCAACGGAGAGAGTTGAAGCCCAACATGGGCACTCACTTCCTGATAGCCAAGCGTACTGCGCAGGCTCAAACTGAGCTTGATGACGTAGTTGTCACGTGAGCAACCGTTCTGACCTTCTAGTAGCTGTGCCGGGACAAATCTGAACTGAAATCTGAAACAAATCTGTTGTTGAAATATTTTGTCCCGTTGCTTTTATGAACTCTCTATCTATGGGCTTCTCCCTTGACTTTATGCCTCCACGTCCACCCGATTGCCTCATAGACAGTAAACGATTGCCTACGAGCTTCTACTTCTGTCTATACGGTGATTTCTCTACTGTGCGACAGAGCGTCCGGTGGTTATGACGCAATCGTTAGCCTATTTTTACAAGAATGGCTTCTACGGGGCCATAACGTAAGATACAAAGTAATGGAGCCTTTTATACATTGTCGTGTTTCTTTAGAAATAAATAATGGACAAATGGAGTCTTTGGACGCCTCAGATGTAAAGTTATTCGCTGTCAAAGTGACGCCAAAATGAATGGGAGTCAATGGGATGCTAACAGCAGGTGATAGCCAGCTACAATGGCGGCCCCCGGAGGCAGCTTCAACTTCCGGCTGATGGATTACCCCCTTGAGGGGTACCGAGGGTCATCGCTTTCGGCTTCAAGAATTATTCACAAGATGGCAAAAGACGAACAGCGCTTTGCAAGACATGCAGCATTAACATTGCGGGCAGCCAGACGACAACCTCAAATTTCGTCCGTCATTTGAAGAGCCATTCTGCCCAGTAAGTGCTTGTCAATTTGTTAATGTTATCTGGTTAGTTGGTAGTTAGCTAATGTAATAATAGCTAAAGTAGCCATAACCCTTTCACAAGTAAGTTTAAACTATTCTAACTGATCCCCCAGCGTGAGGTTTTCTAGGCGACCGTTATTTAGAACCTGTCACTCACTTTAATGTTTCCATGGTGACGCGTCATTGCTTGTCACGTGACACAGCGCAACCATAACACAGCGCTGAATGAATGATGATCTGCTTTTATGTCATTTTTCCTGTTTTATTCAAAATGTTCACAAATGTATTAGCTATGACATGAGACACTGATATTCCGATTGTCAAATATGTGGAAGTGGATGTGTTTTGTTGTTTAAATGCCTGTATAACATCGCATAGTTGAGCTGTATGAGCGAATGGGCGGCGCCATGTTAGTTTACAACACGTCAATTTCTCAACTTCTCACAAAATACATGAAAGTAAGTGACCGTTGAACTGGGAGAAGAATAGTGTAAAATGTAAAGCCATTTACACAATGTGTATCGGATATGAATAAAACGTGTCGTCTTATTATAATGGAAAGGATTATTACTGACGCTTCCATAGACATCAGTGTGTAAAATTTTTTTTGCTAGTAGGCCTACTTATGTGTATTTAAATGTCTGAAACCTAAAATAAAAATTATGTGGTTGAAAACACTGATCAGTTGTTATGTATGACAGCACTGAGAGCGTATGTCTCTGGCTCAGTCCCAGCCAACGCACGTTTGAATTCATTGATATATACACAAAGCTGAATAGTGGGTCATAATGTCTAATGCTTTTTGAAAACTTAAGGCTTTCTTCTTCATAAAAGTAGTCGGACATCATCACATTTTTGTACACATTTTTATTTCTTTAAATTAGTAAGCTACAGGACACGGACTTTCAAAACATGACCTGCGCGAAAGAGAAAAGTGAATGAATGTGTCATTATACCCAAATGCACTTCCGAATGCGCCTCTGTTCATTTCAAACCAAACTGGTTTGAAAAGATCAAATTCTGCAGGTAAGATCAAAATTCTGCAGGTACATTTACAATAATAAGGTGACTTGACTTGGACTTGACTTGACCTACTACAGGACTTGACTTGAATTGACTTGACATAGCCTGTGACTTGACTTGACTTGCCAGGAAAAAAATACTTGGGACTTACTTGAGACTTGAAGGTTAAGACTTGAGACTTACTTGAGACTTGCACATGTGTGACTTGGTCCCATCTCTGCTATTCTACAGTAGGTCATATATCATCATTACTTGTCATCTGATCTAACTATGTGTATTATTAATTTTTTGATTCACAAAAACAAATAGTCTTTTGTAGGCTGAGTGAAGAGAGGGAAGCCCAACTGAATATCTACAGATATTTGAATCTGTAGTGCTGATCTACACTGTAACGTTTATATGTAAAATAACAACAAAAAAACAAAATTGGTCAAAGTCTATGGACGGGACGGTTAATAATGTGTAAATTTCGAGCGTCGATTTAATGGTGTTATTTCGCAGTATTTCCAATACTATAAAAATATTAAAAATGTAAACATTTACACAGCAAGAAGAAAATGGCTGTCTATGAAAGAGGACAACTAAAAGAAATAGTCTCGCTGTATATCAGTGCAAGTAAAAGTTGTGAAGTTTTTTTATTGATAAAGGTAATAGAGAGAATTGAACATTTAAGCTCACATGTAGTCATTTTATAGCTTCACCTATTGATTCTAAAGCGTATATATTACATTTATACATTTATTCATTTAAAACCTGCGTAATAATAATTGATGAACTAAAATTGTAGGCTACATGTGGGATCGATTAAGGGTAGGCTATAATAATTACATAAATAATTTCTAAATCATACAAATGTATTATTCTAAATAAGCATTACTAAAAGCCAGACGATTTTGTCTTTAAAAATCATTTGCTATGTGAATTTGGAGTAGAAACAGGTGGAGTGACTTTATCACGTCAGACATGTCACTTTGCTCACAGCTGATTGGTCCAAGTTCGTTTTGCAACCTCTTACCTCACATTATGTGAGTCACATAATAACCACCACCAGAGCCATAGGAGTGAATGGAGTTGTCGCAACTCTATCTCTATATGGTTCTGATAATAACCTGCCCCGGACCAGGTTAGCCGTGCAGCGTATGTTACTATGGCGATGAACACTGCTAAAAGCCAAACCGCACTTTCATGGTGCCTAAAACCCACAGGGTTGGTGCAAACTAAACTGAAACATACCTGGCTAGCCACCTAAACCGGCTTTATGGTATAGGCCCCAGCCTCCCCATATAGGAGTAGCCAGAGCCGTTGAAATACGAAATATTTTACGAAATATTAGCCATATAGGAGTTTGTATGCTGCTGCTTTTATAAGGCTGTTATGTGTCGTTGAAAATATGTGGGCCGTAGGCGGACGCGGCGTGACGTAATCACAACAACATTCCACAGTTTCTTCCTTGCAGACCGACTCCTACAGTTTTGGCTGTACGTTTGTTTCCACGACCGTCCATAGTTTGATAAATAAACATCATTCTCGTAAGTACTGATATCCTGACCAACATCTATGCAGTGTAACGGTAGCGATTATTTGACATTAACGATGCTGTTTCAGTTGTAGTTTGAGCTGTGGGCTAACGTTACAGGCGGTAAAGTCCGGTCTAAGTGTTTTTCTTTTTCTGCTTACTTTGCGTTGGAGGCAAAATCACCCACTTGAAATAATATTGAAATAAAGTTATAGTAATATAATTAATATATAGTTTATATATATATATATATATATATATATATATATATATATATATATATATATATATATATATATATATATATATATATATATATATATACTCTAACTCTCAAATATAAAATTACATCAAGGTAGACCATAACATTTTAATGTGGTCTTTCATACTAAAATTAATTAAATGCGTTAAGGTCAGGTAAGGTTTAGTTATTGGATTAATTAATGAAATTACTTAAATGTTTTGTATTTCTGAATTGAAGTCATTTTTTATTTTTTTAAAAATGTATTTATTATTAAAATCCAGCTGGTGTAATGTCTATAGATGTTTGTGTTTCTGACCCAACAGCAATCGAACTGAAGGAGTCTTGAAGTGACATGTTTATGTGAAACAATTGACCTGCTAACAATAAAACAAAAATAACAGTAAACAATAGAAACTATTCCACTTCATATATATCAGCTCCAACAGACGCTGTCATAAACATTCATAACAGTGTGTTTACAAGGTCAATATTATTCTTATTGATTTATCAGGTCTGAGTTCTTCGACGGAACCTGTATGATAATTAAGAGTATTTTCTCTCTGACATGCTTGATGTCCAGTTCTGAATGCAGTGTTTGAAAGGTCAGGACTATTAGTCAGACATTAACTGATTCATCAGGAGTGAGATAAAACATGCCCCACAAATTGACTTGTTGTTCGTTTGGCAAATGGAAGCATTTCCACTTTGAAATTAATTAAAGATTGATTCTTTACATTAAAGCTTACCATTTACATTTGATTTTCGTCTTACTTTATGAAAATGTTGGTGTTACATTATCACACTACCCTCAAAACTGTCTTCAATCCATAACTCAGTACTTCTTATAGATTAATTAGGTAAATAAATGTATATATAATATACTTAAGTACACAAATCCGCTCAAAGGTTTTCGGGTTGGTAAGATTTTTTTAACGTTTTCTTATGTTCACCAAGGCTACATTAATTTGATGCAAAAACAGAAATATTGTGAAATATTTGTACAATTTAAAATAACTTTTCTATTTGAATATTTAAAATGTAATTTATTCCTGTGATCAAAGATATATTTTCAGCATCATTACTCCAGTCTTCAGTGTCACGTGATCCTTCAGAAAACATTCTAATATGGTCATTTGCTGCTCAAGAAACATGAATTATTTTTATCAATGTTGAAAAAAATTAAAGAGGACCTATTATGCTTTTTTACATGTTCAATCCTTTGCTGTTTGAAAAAGTTGTAAAGTTACAAAGTAACTTTGTACACAGCGACCAAGGCCAGAGCTACCAGAGCCCAGATGAAGTTGATACCAGAGCCCAGATGAAGTTTGTTTGTCGGACGTAGCAACAGTAACTAAGGGGGGCGGGGCTTTGCCAAAGGCGAATTCCAGCATTGGTCGCTGTGTATGGATTCTGCAACCCCAAACCGGCTGAACATGCCATCCATCAACGCGTTCACCACTGTCTCTGCTTTTTGGTCAGGCATTGCATAAGCTTCTGGCCATTTAGTGAAATAATTCATAGCTGTCAACAGGTAAACCTGTTACCAGGGTGGGAAATTAACTTTTTTGCCCACCAGCCACAGTGGCTGGTGGATGCCCAATTTTACCAGCCACTTATATTTTTTACCAGCCACCTTTTCAGTTTGTACATTCATAGCTACTGCTGACTCCGCGGCGGGCCTCTTAAAGGGGGGGTGAAATGCTATTTCATGCATAGTGAGTTTTTTACACTGTTAAAGAGTTGGATTCCCATGCTAAACATGGATAAAGTTTCAAAAATTAAGTTGTACGTTTGATTGAGTATTTCTGTTCTCAAAATACTCCTTCCTGGTTGTCACAAGTTTCGGAAAGTTTTTTTCGAGTATGGGCGCGTATGACGTCAGATGCGCCGGAATTTCCTTATACGGTCCTAAGGGCACTTCTCTCGGAAGGGCGCGCGCGCAGCTGTAGAGCGATAGCCGTAACCTATGCCCATCAAAGCGCTGTGCATCGGCTAAGCTGCAATATGTCATCACCAAAGAAGTGTGTTTTCGGTTGCCAAGGCAAGACAACACTGCACAGATTCCCAAAGAATCAAGCGTTAAGGGACCAGTGGATGGAGTTTGTTTTTCCAGAACATCAACACAGTTGTGCAAGTGTTCTTGTTTGTTCCATGCATTTCGAGGATGATTTTTTTATAAACAAGGCCCAGTTCGAAGCCGGATTTGCTAATCGTTTAGTTCTCAAGGATGGAGCAGTCCCAACACTAAAGGTTAACTGTCTTGCGTTGGAACCGCAGGCGGTGAGTAGAACTGCTTCAAATATCTGTGTGTGTCTATCGGCGTGTAACTTAAGCACAGCAAGTAGGCTAAACAACATGATCACGTATAGTTAATGTATCTGAGCATGCGATGTATGGTGTGTGTTTGTTTAAATACATTTGTTTAGATGGCTACTGTAGGTGTCTGTTTGTTTATTGTAAAACCAAATCATGTCTTCATAAACCACGAGTAGACACACACAAATGTTCTAAAACTTTGCGCGCTCGTGATTATTTAGCTCCGCCCACACAGCACGCCTCCACCCGCTCGGCTTTTTCCGGAAAGACTCGGTACAGCCTATCTTTCTTTTATAAACATAATAAAACTAAAGAAGTATATGTCGCCAAATATTTTTTATTTTCCTTTCGTCTGTACCTCAGCTCAGCTATATGCGTCACGGTCCGTTCAGCGCCGTGTTCGTGATGTACAGCGCTGAAAACCAATCAAATTAGTTACTCGACAAAAGTGCATTATTGTTACTTAGCAACAGCATTCTTTGACAAAAGCTGTCCAATCTGTTACAAGGAATGTTTTTAGTAACCAATAAAAATGTTTTACAATCTACCCGCCACTGTGGCTGGTATACAAGGCAAAGTCACCTGCCACTTTGAAAAAGTACCAGCCATTGGCTGGTGGCTGGTGCTAATTTCCCACCCTGCCTGTTACCCCTCTCCGAACATCGATAAGGACCCATTACATCCTCACCCATTCTCCCCATTAGGCCCCCTACGGGGAATTTGCGGGCAGTGTAACCATCACACCTCTGACAAAAATCCTCCACATTTCTCCTCACAAGCCCCCAGTAAAAACTGGCTGACGTTTTTGAAACCCCAAAGTGTCCAGACCCCACCGTCTCATGGAGAGCCCTGATAACACCCTCACACAGCGACCTCTGCACCAACACCTGCCACCTCCCCTCCCCAGTGGCAGGGTCTTTCCACTCCCTCTCTAACACCCCGTCTCGCAGGCGCAGGTCCTTGAATTTGTCCCATAAGGTTATTGTGGACAGAGAGAGAAGGGCCACTTCCTCACACAGAGGTCGCTGCTGAGTTTGGACCCAATGGATTACTGGCTGTAGGTCCGCATCTTCATCTTGCAGCCGCCTCCAGTCCTCTACTCCTATTGTCCCCACCGTCAAACACGCCGGTGTATCAATCCCAGCCAATCCCCACACCAGCCACTCTGACCGTGAAATTCCCAATTACACCCTGTCCATTAACCTGGCAAAAGTAGGCGGTGCATTGCAGAGCCCGAAGCAGAGCCCCCTGAACTGCAATTGCCCCCTACTAGTACTAAAAGCACTGCCTGGCATTGGTAGCAAGTCGTACCTGCCAATAGCCAGTGCGCAGGTCCAGGGAAGTTAACCATGCAACCCAGTTACCTTCCTGGTGACCTCATTAAGACACCTATAGGCAATGCAAATCTCCATAGAACACTGTTCTCCTGCCCAAACCTCCTGGAGAGGCTCGTGGCTGGCTCTGAAGGGAACTGTGTGGCCACCCCGGGGAAGATGTCGGCTAAGGTGTGGGGTAAGGGAGTGGAGAAAACATGTACATGTGGCAGACTGGCATAAATGCTTGGGTGGGTGCCTATGGAGCTCCACAGGGGTAAGGGCCTGGATGAATTGGTCTCTTGCACCCCATGAACTGACGGGGGCATATGCTTGCCGTGTCAAATTTTCAATATCATTTACCAGGACTATGCCCTCTTGGCTCCCTCCCTCTGTAAGACACATATCCGATTCAAGAGCTTTGCCGTCCTCTGACCAGTTTCCAACATAAACCGATCGTTCAAATTGTGCATGAAAAGCTTCCCAATCAGCTTAACCTGAGAATCAGCTTAACCCCCCCAACTTACATGTCATTGTAAGTTAAATGTCTGTGTAATGGTCTCTCTGGTCTCAGGAAGCATGGCGTCAGTGTTGTCACAGCTGATGGGTCAGTGGATGGATGTTCAAGGACTCCTGATATTTCTGTGTGTGCTGCTGTTGGTGAAACACCTGCGAGATGTTCAATCAAAGAACATGCCGCCAGGACCCTTCCCTCTGCCTATCATTGGAAACCTTATAAATATAGGCTTCAGGGATCCACTGGGTTCCTTTCAGAGGGTAAAGTCTCATATGATGCATACAAATATGTGAAATTATTTTATGTGAATGTATAACATGAAGATCATGTTGATCAGATTGCTGAGCGGTATGGAGATGTGAGCACACTTTATCTGGGAAACCAGCCCTGCATACTGCTCACTGGATACGAGACTTTCAAAGAGGCATTTGTGGAACAGGCGGACATCTTCACAGACCGGCCGCGCTTCCCTGTGAATGACAAGCTCACTAAAGGGAAAGGTACAGATGAAGAAAAAGTTATTTTGCACCTATCTGATTCAAATACTGGCAAAATCTAAAACATTACCAAAAATCATTCTTTTTTTGTAGGTCTATTTATGTCAAGTGGGCACATGTGGCGTCAACAGAGGCGTTTTGCTCTGGCAACACTGAAATACTTTGGTGTGGGGAAGAAAACTCTAGAAAACTTCATCCTGCAGGAGTGTCGCTGTCTCTGTGACTCTGTACAGACTGAACAAGGTCAGTGAGCATCATTTTATTGCCAGACACCATTTTATTCTCTTCACTAGCAAGATTTGCTGTCATTCATTTAAATCTCAAGAATATGTGTAAACAGAATGAATGCACCTTTTTAAAATCTGAAATGTATTATAACCAGGGAATAAAATTCTTGTTCAATGTCATAATCATGTCTTGAACGGCTCTGTGTACATACTATCCTCTAGAGGCCACAATCTGCAAGTGCAAGTGTCTTTTTTTGAAGGTCAAACATCTGGGAAACTCCATCTTTCCTTAATTTTCTCTTTTTATTTAAATATATACCGTGAGATCCAAACGTCTGAGTATAAATAAAATTGTAGTAATCATAAATATGTAATAATCATAAATAATATATAAATAATATGTTAATAATAAACTGGGTATAAATTAAGTAAAAAAAATAATTAAGATTAACTATTGTACAGGTTTAGAGTAAATGTGTGAGCAGAGGTGTGGTATTCAGCATGTGGATGGAAACATTAGTGTTCTCATAAGTTTGGATGCCACTATATATTTGAGAAAGGAAAATATATTTTTTAGGAGATGTTTGTTTGTTTTTCAGGTTTTCTGTTCTTAAATCTAATAACATTGCTCTGTAATTTGGTTGTTGTGTTTCTAGGTTTGCCCTTTGACCCTCAGCATCTTGTGACCAATGCCGTGGCTAATATAATCAGCGGGTTGGTGTTTGGTCACAGGTTTGAGTATGATGATCATCAGTTTCATCTGATGCAGAAGTATGTGGATGACATGTTACAGCTTCCCATCTCAAACTGGGGTCGGGTACGAGTTCACCCTGCTATCACGATGTCATACATGTCGAACTTGGCTTTATTGACAAGTGTTAACAACATCAGTTTCATTCAAGGAATAGTAGTGCTTGTTAAATTGTTGCATTGTTTGAAAATTTTTTGTCCTTTATTTGTCTCTTTACAGTTATATAATCAGTTTCCCACCCTCATGTCGTTGCTGCCAGGAAAACACCAGACGGCATTCGCAGGCTTGTTTAAAATTCAACCCTTCCTGCAGGAGGAATTCAGAAAACACAAGGAGGAGAGAGACCCATCCAACCCCAGAGACTACATTGACTGTTATCTGTATGAAATTGAGAAGGTAGTGTCATCCTAAGATGTCCTGGTATATTTATATTCCTTTAAGAGGTCTTTATTGGGAGTTGGAACATGAGTTATCACCTCCTTTATGAATATTCATGTCTGCCCTAAAGAGTTTGTGTAGTTACAGTATCTTACAGCTTATTGGATCATGCTAACTAGTCAAACCTTAACCACTTGTTGCCAGTTCCAAATTTTGAAATAAGTGCTGGAGCTTAAAGCTGCAGTCCACAGTTTTTCCTCTTTGTCGTCATCTCTGTTCGAAATCTGCAATTGCAGTTATTCGCGGAATTATCAACTTTACGTGAGTTGTACCTCGACACGGCACAGCGCGGATGAATCCAATGTTTTGAGGAGAATGTGCAGCTGTCAATCACCGCGCCGGTGTGGATACTGGCATTCAGAATCACAGATTCTACTTTTTGGAAGTATGACCAACATAATAATTTTCACCCTAAATTGTTGTCTGAACAAGTAAGTAACATCCACGTTTGTTCTGACCAACTAAGGGGGAAAAAGCATTGCAGTAAAACACGCTGATTAAATCTAACGATCGCTTATCATATCACATCAAACCGTGCAAATTATACTTTGTTGTCAAATTGTTAATGTTAACAACATCAGCATTGCGTGACTACTTTTAAAGCCCTTCAGATATTTATCCTTGTTTTCGCATGGGCCGGTTGCAGTCTCTTTTTCCAAACTCTCAGTCCAAAATCTTTTGCATTTTACAACGGGTGAATCTCTAGTTGTCACTGGTGATTGTCGTTCGAACCTTTCTGAATCCGCCATCAAATTAATAAGTTTAATTAAATCAAGTACTGTGAGAAAAGGCTATAAATCTCCACCTCCAGCATCCTCACACGCAATATAACCTACTAGCCGAGACTCTTTCTTTATGTGAACAGATGTGACGTAATGACGCAAAGACATGCTTGAATTTCCTGCGGAAATCCACCAGTACCACTGGAGTTAAAAACATTGTTACAAGCTTACCGTTTTGAATCGAGCTAAGGCAAGCAGATAGTGTTGAACAGACTGGAGCTTTAAATGCCACCAATTTATTTAGAATATGAACCTTTCGAATTGAATTGTGCGCACACAAAGCCAAAGTCCCTTTAAGAAAAAGTCATTTAACTCGGGGCCATATTTGAAACGCCTCTTGGGCATGCAAGTGCAGCTCCTATCTCTTTGAATGCGGAGACATAAAATTCTCCAAAACGACAGAGGGGTCATCCCAATCATGTTGTCAGCTAAGTCACCATCATGGCTCCTCCTTCCGTCGACTCCGTCCTGGGCTGTTGTCCTTGCTGCGCTCTGGGTCTTCAACTTCAACATCCTCATGGATGCTCCCACCATCTACTCCTCCTTGGTTTCTCTGCCTGTCTGTCTGCCTGTTTTTACCAGCCCTTCACCTGCTCCTTTTCACCAGCCCTTCGCCAACTTCACGTCCTCCTCCAAATCCTCTCCCCTCATCTCTCTTGTCACGGCGCGAGGTCGCACCTTCCGAGAGGGTGTGTAATGTCACAGACTTTTAGTTATCTTGTTTTAAGTTTCATTTTCATGGACTCTTAGTTTGTATTTATTAGTTCCTGTTTTCCTTTGATCAGCTTTCCCGCTCACTTATCAGTTGTCATGGTGATTCATTTACACTCTCTCTCTCTCTCTCTCTCTCTCTCTCTCTCTCTCTCTCTCTATATATATATATATATATATATATATACTGTTGATTTACACATACACACACACACACCTACATGTATACACTCACCTAAAGGATTATTAGGAACACCATACTAATACTGTGTTTGACCCCCTTTCGCCTTCAGAACTGCCTTAATTCTACGTGGCATTGATTCAACAAGGTGCTGAAAGCATTCTTTAGAAATGTTGGCCCATATTGATAGGATAGCATCTTGCAGTTGATGGAGATTTGTGGGATGCACATCCAGGGCACGAAGCTCCCGTTCCACCACATCCCAAAGATGCTCTATTGGGTTGAGATCTGGTGACTGTGGGGGCCATTTTAGTACAGTGAACTCATTGTCATGTTCAAGAAACCAATTTGAAATGATTCGAGCTTTGTGACATGGTGCATTATCCTGCTGGAAGTAGTCATCAGAGGATGGGTACATGGTGGCCATAAAGGGATGGACATGGTCAGAAACAATGCTCAGGTAGGCCATGGCATTTAAACGATGCCCAATTGGCACTAAGGGGCGGGGCCTAAAGTGTGCCAAGAAAACATCCCCCACACCATTACACCACCACCACCAGCCTGCACAGTGGTAACAAGGCATGATGGATCCATGTTCTCATTCTGTTTACGCCAAATTCTGACTCTACCATCTGAATGTCTCAACAGAAATTGAGACTCATCAGACCAGGCAACGTTTTTCCAGTCTTCAACTGTCCAATTTTGGTGAGCTCTTGCAAATTGTAGCCTCTTTTTCCTATTTGTAGTGGAGATGAGTGGTACCCGGTGGGGTCTTCTGCTGTTGTAGCCCATCCGCCTCAAGGTTGTGCGTGTTGTGGCTTCACAAATGCTTTGCTGCATACCTCGGTTGTAACTAATGGTTATTTCAGTCAAAGTTGCTCTTCTATCAGCTTGAATCAGTCGGCCCATTCTCCTCTGACCTCTAGCATCAACAAGGCATTTTCGCCTACAGGACTGCCGCATACTGGATGTTTTTCCCTTTTCACACCATTCTTTGTAAACCCTAGAAATGGTTGTGCGTGAAAATCCCAGTAACTGAGCACATTGTGAAATATTTAGACCGGCCCGTCTGGCACCAACAACCATGCCACGCTTAAAATTGCTTAAATCACCTTTCTTTCCCATTCTGACATTCAGTTTGGAGTTCAGGAGATTGTCTTGACCAGGACCACACCCCTAAATGCATTGAAGCAACTGCCATGTGATTGGTTGATTAGATAATTGCATTAATGAGAAATTGAACAGGTGTTCCTAATAATCCTTTAGGTGAATATATATATATATATATATATATATACATATAGTATATGTATTATAGTTTCTGAAAATATATATATATATTGTATATATTTGTAAAGCGCTTTGAGTGCCGAGAAAAGCACTATATAAATGTAATTAATTATTGTTATATTATTATTATATTTTATGCCATATGGGAAGTTTTTTTGTGTTCCATCATTCCCAGTGTAAGGACAATGAGGCAGAGTTCACAGAGGAGAACCTGATGTACTGTGTGGTGGATCTGTTTGGAGCCGGAACAGAGACCACCTCTACTACCCTCAGATGGGCTTTACTCTTCATGGTCAAGTATCCAGACGTGCAAGGTGGGATGTCAGTCAATCAACAAATGTGACTTCCTGTTGCTTCTCCTCAAAAGGTACCTTCAGCATGTTCTTTGTTGACTATTTTCTTTCAGAGAAAGTCCAATCTGAGATCGATCAGGTGATTGGACAGACACGTCAACTACAAATGGATGACCGAACAAATCTGCCGTACACCTACGCTGTGATCCATGAAATTCAGAGGTTTGCGAACATTATCACCTTTACACCTCCCAGAGTGGCCAACAAGGACACAACAGTGGGAGGACAACTCATCCCGAAGGTCATTGCATTTTTATGTTATGTACAATACAGCATTTTGTCAAGTCAGTTATGTGCAACTTAAGAAAATTAAAGGGGTCCTATTATGCATGTTCAACTCTCTTTAGTGTGTAATGTTACTGTTTGAAAAAGGACCAGAGGTGTAAAGTCCAGGTTCAGAAAGTAAAAGTCCTCCTCAGTATTTTTTTCCAATCACCTGGATTTGCTAATTAGCACCGTTTTAGAGCCAGGAGATAGAACTAATTAGTGAAATCAGCTGGCTGAGTTCATGGGTGGAATAAACATATGGCAGGACTTTTACTTTCTGACCCCTGGACTGCAAAGTTCAAAAGCACAAAGTCCCTCCAAAGGGAGTTATTCTCAATATCAGTAAGACTGTTTCAGTGTTTCTGAACTCCCTGAAATGCCTCCAATTTAGTCTTGAGTTTTCTTCCCGGAATGAACACGTCACATTATTCCTCATTTAAATAATTCCTGCCAAAGGCATACGCAAAATAAAGGGGCGGGGCATGGTTGTGTTAGTAGTGTGTTGAAACTCGTGGTTATGGTAAGGGACGGGATATTTCTAGTGGTCAACCGATATATCGGCCTTGGCTGATATTTGGCATTTTTAAAATATCGGCATCGGCCGATAAGTTTTTCTGATTGGCCGATGTGTTGGAAGCGGGACTTTTATTTTGACGGCGCTCCAGACATTTATTTTGATGGGCGGCGCTGGTGTTCTGACCAGCGCCTGAGAAGAAAACGAACACCAGCGCCTGAGAAGAAAACGGCAGCGTCTGATCACCAAGGGGGCTATCCACCAGCCGGAAACTGAAGTCTCCCTGGGGGCCGCGATTGGCTAGCTAGCCTTCACCTGATCTACAGATAAAGCGTTGAAAATTCGGTTCGCGTACCCCGAAGTGATAAAATAAAACAAAATTCTGTATCAAAATGTATAGGCAAGACAAGTAGTTTGTTTAGGCATGGGTTGTATGGAATTACAAACCTGTGCACATATTTTCAAAAGCACATAACTGTAGAATCAATTCTGAATGTGCATGTGAACGCCGTCAGCGTTAATCACAGGTTCACGTTTAAAGTCTGATCATTTCTACGGAGGTGAATCAATCAAAATTAACTTTAGCTGAAAATAACATTATTCATAAACCGCTATAAAGCCAAAACAATCTCTGTATCCTTAAAGGTGACCTATAATTCAAAATTGAATTTACCTTGGTATAGTCAAATAACAAGAGTTCAGTGCATGGACATGACATAGAGTGAATCTCAAACTGGACTGTTTTCGCGTTCTCATTTAATTCACGTTTATGAAAAACACCCCTGAAAAACGGTCGGTTCTCCACACAATAAAGACTGTGACGCAATAGTCGGGATCATTAATATGTACCTCCAAATATTTGCATAATGCCAGCCCTCAATGACAGGCGCAACTGCGCAGCCGAAGCATGGCAGTTGCCAGAGGTGGAAAGAGTAATAAAATATTCTACTCAAGTAAAAGTACTACTACTTAAATTAAATTTTACTTAAGTACAAGTAAAAGTAAAGGTACTGGTCTAAAAATCTACTCAAGTAAAAGTAAAAAGTAGCTCATTTAAAATTTACTGAGTAACTTTTTTAACAGCGGGGGTGGGGTGGGGGACTCTCCCGTGTAGGCTTGTAATGGTATGAGATTTTCACAGTATGATAACGTCTCAGAAAATATCACGGTTTACAGTATTAATCAATTATTAAATAAATAAACTGTATTATTAAATTATGGGTATTATTATCATCAGTTAAAATGACAGTTAAATTAAAGGGTCACTTCAGGATTTAGCATTAAGCTTTGTATCAGTAGAAAACCTGTAGTATTTTCGAATTACATGCACACCTTTTGTTTTAATCTAACTGAATTCATTCCGATTGGTGAATCTGAATGTAGTGTTTACATGAACGCTAAACAAGTGATCGATTGATGTGTGTTTTGACATTGCTAAGAAAATTCCCGCTCCTCTGTGAGGGCCACGTTCTCCCGCGGCCCACACTCGTCCTGCTCGTCCACACTAAACATAATGAATGGCGACTGTAGAACGCAAAAGCCGAATCCCGGACATTTTGGGCGATCTCGAAATCCCGGGCAGACCGTCACGGAGACTCACTAGTAGCCTAGACTTGTTGTTTAACTACTGCGCTCTGTTACCGGTAGGCATGGCCTCCTAGGGCAGCGAAGCAATTGCATTCTGGGAGTTGTTGTCTTTCATCCACATAAGCCAAAAATACATTTTCTGGCTTTTCTCAGTCTAGAAAGCTCCAAATTCAAAAATAATTTCACATTTCTTCAAAATAAATGACCCATTTTACATACACATTCATCTTCCCAGAGGTGAAGTGCCCCTTTAATGAAAACAGGATTTTTTTTTGGTTGAACAAATGCTTTTATTATAACAAACTTGAAACCATTTGTTTGTTTTGTTTATTCAAATTTCAATAAAACATGTCTAATCAATTAAATTTGATAATTAATAATGAATTAGATTAACAACTTATTTTTAACATTAATAATTTATTAAAATGTTTAAGAAAAATATTGTCCTATGAAATTTTATTCAGAAAATTAATGTTTCTTTTTATGATTTAATCCAAATATATTATCAAAAACGGTTGTAATCAAATGTAAATTTAAAATTGTGTCCTTTTATTTTTTGGGGAAGCGCTACGAAAATAGATTTACTAAATTAAACCATGGACAAAAAATATATTCCTTTAAATAATGTTTAAATAAAATGTATTATTATTGTTGTTATTATTATTATTTAGAGAAGTAGGCTACGTTCTATTGTATGCCTATAATAGTAATATATTTCTGTCCTAATTTCTCCTAGTAAAACCAAACTTTTATTTTGACGGGTTGTAGTGAAGACCAAAAAAGTGTAAAAAAAAAAAAAAAAAGTGTTTCAAAATGTATTTGACAATGGTTTATCTCAAATAAAATTATGAAAATGCTCATTAAGCGTTCTCTCAGAGCAGCTCTGGAAATGTTCATGTATTCATATCCTCAAATTGTTTGTGAGACTCTGAATGTCACGCGTACTTGAGTATGTAGTAAACAAAGCGGCGCAGCTCAGCAGAAATAGGGTTATATATTTACATGCAGTATTTGTGCTTAGCTTAAATATTCACAGACCATGTCGCGATTGGATTTATTGCACAGTTCTACTTTCCATGTATTCATCCATCCATTATTTTGCGTGTTTTACGTGACATCTGCGTTAAGTGAATTTCATTTTCATGACTGGATTCCGGGGTTCCCTCTGCATCACGTAAATCGGGACATACCTTTATCTGCAGGAGGGATGGTGTCCTATATCCTCCTTTTGCAGCCACTTTGCGTCCACATTTCTTGCAAATTGGATATCTATCCTCGAGGACAACCACGCTTTTTTTCTACAAAGTATTTTCATACTGGCCATAATTCGCTTGGCGCTTCGGTTTCAGCTTCAGCTGGTTCTGCGTCACCTTTTTTGCGCGTTTGTTCTCCCGCCCTTCAATCAATGCAGTAGTTTCCGGAGTGTGTTTTTTCTTTTTTTTTCTTGTATTATTATTTTTTACTCAGTAACGGATATTATTTCAAATGTAGCGAAGTACAATACTTCAAAGAAAACGTACTTAAGTAAAAGTAAAAGTACAGATTTTAAAAACTACTTAAAAAAGTAGAAGTACACAAAAAAACTACTCAATTACGTAACGCGAGTAAATGTAATTCGTTACTTTCCACCTCTGGCAGTTGCTCAGTGTGGATGTACACATGAACACAAAAGTATTTTTTAGTTCCTTCATCTGAGCCTCTGAAGAAACAATGGGTTAATTTTATTTTCTCTGGAAATTTCCAAACATTTCACCGACTGTTTCCTCAACTTGGGCCAATACAGAGCTGGCCTCGGATCGAGCTACCAAGCAACACTTTCTGATGTGTAATTGTTCAAGTTCAGACAGGTAATCTTTCTCTCAAAATCGTTCAATACTGTTTATGCATCAGTAAGTCAAGCCAGTGACTAAAATATCAGCTTCACATCGTTTCTTTTAGTAGGATGAAAATAATCGTATTTAAATTGTGAACAAATTATATACAGAAAGCGATCAGAGAACAATCTTTCCACACAGCGCGAGTTTATCTGGACACTTGCCAAACTCGTTATGAAATCAATGACGCACGTTACTGCACAACGAAGCTCTTACTGTATTTACATCATCGTGTTTGCATTGGTGAAAGCAGAGAGAGTGCAGAAACTGCTTTGCAATGATAAGATCTTCATTCTCGCGATCAACACACTGTCATCTGCTCAATGCTCATCACGGCAACATTTTATGTGATGGGAATAGATCTAAATACTTTAAAAACATCTCACGATTCGTTAATCTCGATAGCTGTTATAGTAAAAACGTATAATAGCAGTAGTAAAAGTATTCGGGAGAGAGTTTCACATGTAATGCGTTGCTATTTCATATGCAAGCATGTCAGCCAATCACAGCAGTGGCCGCGGTTCCACTGAATCCCACAGCAGACACGCCCCTTCAAACAGAGTGTTCAAATCAGAGGCTAAAAGCAGGCTAGGAAAAATGCCATTTATTTCTAAATTATGATTATTTTTTATCTAAAAAACATACTAACATTATAAGGGTAACCCAGGAAACATTATAAAATAAAATAAAAAAAACATTCTAGGGCACCTTTAAATTATATGTTTATCTCTGTAAAGCTGCTTTGAAACAATCCATTGTTAAAAGCGCTATATAAATGAAGATGACTTGACTTGACCTGCTGTTAGCATTCCATTGACTCCCATTCATTTTGGCGTCACTTTGACAGCGAATAACTAAGGCGTTTAAAGACTCCATTTGTCCATTATTTATTTCTAAAGAAACATGACAATGTATAAAAGGCTCCATTACCTTGTATCTTACGTTATGGCCCCGTAGAAGCAGTTTTTGTAAAAATAGGCTAACGATTGCTTCATAACACGCGACTCTCTGTCGCACAGTAGAGAAATTACCGTATAGACAGGAGGAGAAGCTCATCTCAATCAGGGGGACGTGGAGGTATAAAGTCAAGGGAGAAGCCCATAGAGAGTCATAAAGTTGCTCCTGCTCATGGACAGCTCCTACTCACGCTCTCCGGCTCTGCAAGATTCGGAAGGGAATGATTCAGATTCCTCTTGGCACAGCTACTAGAAGACGTACAGGTTGCTCACGTCACATCTACGTCGTCAAGCTCAGTTTGAGCCTGCGCAGTCGCTCGGCCATCAGGAAGTGAGTGCTTCTAATTGACTTCAATTTTCTCCGTTGAAGTCTATGGGGTCACTGTGCCCATTTCTTTTACTGTTTATGCTGATCACACGGCGCTCACTCACATTCTCAGTCTTCATTAGTTTACGATCTCTGTCAGTCATATCTAATACTTTGTTAGACAGAACTGGTAAACAAAGAATGTAAATGGTATGCGAAAAAGTAAAGCGTTGCTTTTATATTATTTGTAACAGAAAAGGCAAACAATCAGGCTAAAATACTTGATCATTTACCGTCAACATTCAGCAAATGCGCATCTACATCATTTAAACAAATCTCTGAATATCTAATAAACATTTAATTTCACAAACCTTGCCGATTTAATCGAATCCAGCAGTGATATCTTGTGAAGTGTGCATTTGTAGCCTGCATAAACGTGTTACTGAGAGTGAATGGTAAGTCTGTGCGAAGTGGGTGAATGCGAACAGAAGATCAGCTTCACAGGAGACGTGATCGAAAAACTTTAAATCCTTAATTTTAAAA
Source organism: Rhinichthys klamathensis goyatoka (assembly GCF_029890125.1). NCBI lineage: Eukaryota > Metazoa > Chordata > Actinopteri > Cypriniformes > Leuciscidae > Rhinichthys > Rhinichthys klamathensis. Next base: position 189,020 of record NW_026606890.1, on the reverse strand, counting down.
TATGCTATCCAGTTGCCCACTGTGTCATATTAATATCGGTTTCACTGTGTGCTGTATGTAAAATTACCATTACCTTATCTTTATGTGAAAAAATATGATTACCAGAGCGCACGAAATTACCAGATTACTGAGTGCCCTGTTACTGTGTTTACTTCCTTTTTATTTACATATTCATATATTTTTAAACAATTAATTTATTTGTAAAAAATACTGTAATAGGATTGCAGATTCAAGAAGTTACCATCTAAAGTATAAGCATGTTTATTTTAAGGATTTGTTTTCGAATTTATTTCGAATTTATTAAATATTGATTAAAATTATATATATATACACTCACCGGCCACTTTATTAGGTACCCCATGCTAGTAACGGGTTGGACCCCCTTTTGCCTTCAGAACTGCCTCAATTCTTCGTGGCATAGATTCAACAAGGTGCTGGAAGCATTCCTCAGGGAGTTTGGTCCATATTGGCATGATGGCATCACACAGTTGCCGCAGATTTGTCGGCTGCACATCCATGATGCGAATCTCCCGTTCCACCACATCCCAAAGATGCTCTATTGGGTTGAGATCTGGTGACTGTGGAGGCCATTTTAGTACAGTGAACTCATTGTCATGTTCAAGAAACCAATTTGAAATGATTAGAGCTTTGTGACATGGTGGAAGTAGCCATCAGAGGATGGGTACATGGTGGCCATAAAGGGATGGACATGGTCAGAAACAATGCTCAGGTAGGCCGTGGCATTTAAACGATGCCCAATTGGCACTAAGGGGCCTAAAGTGTGCCAGGAAAACATCCCCCACACCATTACACCACCACCACCAGCCTGCACAGTGGTAACAAGGCATGATGGTTCCATGTTCTCATTCTGTTTACGCCAAATTCTGACTCTAACATCTGAATGTCTCAACAGAAATCGAGACTCATCAGACCAGGCAACATTTTTCCAGTCTTCAACTGTTCAATTTTGGTGAGCTCTTGCAAATTGTAGCCTCTTTTTCCTATTTGTAGTGGAGATGAGTGGTACCCCGTGGAGTCTTCTGCTGTTGTAGCCCATCCGCCTCAAGGTTGTGCGTGTTGTGGCTTCACAAATGCTTTGCTGCATACCTCGGTTGTAACGAGTGGTTATTTCAGTCACTGTTGCCCTTCTATCAGCTCGAACCAGTCTGGCCATTCTCCTCTGACCTCTGGCATCAACAAGGCATTTCCGCCCACAGAACTGCCGCTCACTGGATGTTTTTTCTTTTTCGGACCATTCTCTGTAAACCCTAGAGATGGTTGTGCGTGAAAATCCCAGTAGATTAGCAGTTTCTGAAATACTCAGACCAGCCCTTCTGGCACCAACAATCATGCCACGTTCAAAGTCACTCAAATCAACTTTCTTCCCCATACTGATGCTCGGTTTGAACTGCAGGAGATTGTCTTGACCATGTCTACATGCCTAAATGCACTGAGCTGCCGCCATGTGATTGGCTGCTTAGAAATTAAGTGTTAACGAGCAGTTGGACAGGTGTACCTAATAAAGTGGCCGGTGAGTGTATATATTAAAAAAATATATAGCGTCTTTATATCAGCCATCGGCCAGCCTGCTCTCTAAGATGTCGGCATCGGCCATCAAAAAAACAATATCAGTCGACCAAACACATTCGAAGCGCTTGACCAAGACCAATCACACAACACACTGCTCCAGCTGACCAATCAGAGCACATTGTGCTTTTCAGAAGGAGGGGCCTCAGAGGCAGGAACTAAACAGAGCGTTACTGACAGACTGGGAAGAGAGGAACTGCAACAATGGAGAATATGAGAAAAATTAAAAAATTCAAGCATGAAAGAGTAGAGTACAAAATCAAGACTTTGTAAAAGGGGATACTATGGCGTCTCTAATGATTCTGTAACTCACTCAACTCTATATCTGTGATTATTACAGGGTGTGATGGTGCTGCCGTTGCTAAAGTCAATCCTACGGGATGAGAATGAGTACAGCACTCCATATAAATTCAACCCTGCGCACTTTCTGGACGAAAATGGCATGTTTTTGAAAAAAGACACTTTCATCCCTTTTTCAATAGGTAAGTTATGTCCATACAGCTCTATCATCATGTTTACTCAGATTATGAGTGTATTTGCTGATCCAGACCATGATTTCCAGGTAAGAGGATGTGTCCAGGTGAGCAGCTCGCTCGTATGGAGCTCTTCCTCTTCTTCACGTCTCTGATGCAGCGTTTTACCTTCCTGCCTCTGGAGGGACAAACGCTGAGTCTGAAAGGATCTATAAGCGTCTCGTCTGGTCCTGAACCCTTCCAGATATGTGCAGTGCCTCGAAAGTGTAGATTTTAATCATTCAAAAATCAGCTTATTTAGAGCAGTTCTGTTCCTGAATCATGTTCAAGCACCAGTGTTCATTACATAGGTTCTGTGCGTCAAAATGCAGAGACAACAAACTTGATACGAAAGTTCAGTACTCAGACCTGCCCGACTCTACTGTTCAAAATGTTTTTAAATGTTTTTGAAGAAGTCTCTTCCTCTTACCAAGGCTGCATTTATTTGATCAAATACAGTAAAAGCAGTAATATTATGAACTATTATTACAATTTAAAATAACTGTTTTGTATTTAAATGTATTTTAAAATGTCATTTATTAATGCAAAGCTGAATTTTCAGCATCATTACTCCAGTCTTCAGTGTCACATGGTCCTTCAGAAATCATTCTAATATGCTGATTTGCTGCTCAAGAAACATTTACTATTATTATCAATGATGAAAACAGTTGTTCTGCTTCATATTTTTTTAATATTTTTTTGTTTAGTTTTCAGGATTCTTTGATTAATAGAATGTTCAAAATAACAGCATTTATTTGAAATGGAAATCTACATTATAAATGTCTTATTTGATCAATAATTTGCTGAATAAAAGTATTATTTCTTTAAAAATTTAATTTTACTGACCCCAAACTTTTGAATGGTACTTTAATTGGCGCTTTAATAACTAATTTGCATTCTCGTTTGGATCCTTAAAATAGTTCTGCAGGAAATTTGGCAGATGTCATTTAGAGACACTCGTATCAAAAAAAAAAGACAGACAAATACCAATGATATTTTCTGCATAGCTCATATTAACAAAGCAAACTCCAAACTTAATGAAACAGATAGACATGAGGATGTTGTGAGGATGCTATGTTTGTGTACATTAAGCCAAGTATAAAAATAAAAGCCATCATAACCATTTGATCAAAGAAGTTTGAATTTGTCTTGCTTTTACTGTGATAAACATTTCTCTAATTTCTCAAATCTAGACAAAAGTTAAATAAATGTTATCAAATTGTTTAGTCTATAATGTATTCAAGCAATTGTCTATCTTGTGAGCACAGTACAATTTTAGGACACTAAGGCACAGGGCTTAGATTAGGCCAGGTTTAAACCTTAGTTCAACTAGGACATATAAGTAGCTTTTATAAACATGCCTTAGAAAAAACATTACTGGTGTGCTTCTTGAGACAAACAATGGCACTGACTTATTAGACTGGACAAATTGGAAGAACTGAGGGCAACTCTCTGAGAGAACAAAGGAAATTAACATTTGAACTCACTCTTGTGCACCATTCGAGACGCAAGTCTCACCTCAGAATCATTTTAATCTACATTTCTTTCCCTCTTCCCTCATGCTGAGATCACCAAAATTCACCCAAGAATCTATATGGTTTAATGCGAATAACTATCATACAGTTTTACACATGTTTGGTATCATCTGAAAGGTCTCAGTGTGACTGGTACAAAGGTCTCATTCCCAAAGAAGTAAAACAAATGTTTACGATCCAACAAGAGGATCGGGGCGATTCTGTAACTCAGATCAGCCCATAATGTTGAAGGATCTCAAAGACTTCAGCATTATGTATTTTACTCTTTATCTCTGAGGATTTGATGCTATTGTATTGATTATCTGTGAACTGATTATGAAATTGGCATGATACATTTACCTGACATAATAAATTGTAAACAATTGATTTTATTCTAACTGACATTATTTTCAGTAAAGAGTTAAAAAGAATAGTCAAACATTCGCTCACATTTAATGATGCACAGATATCATTAAAACCTTCTCATTTATGGAGTCAGATGAAATAACGAGTTAATACATGAAAAAAATGATTTCATTTAATCAAATTACTTTGCCACACGGAAAGATAAACCGCAGAGACCTTCACCCGCTGATCGAATGCCGCCATTGGATCGATTGAGTCGGGCTTATAAACTGACATATTTTAAGATATGCAGTGCAAGTTGGGAAGTTGCTTTCATTTCAGACAGCTCAAACATTCATTTTAGTCTGGGACTAGACTTAAGCCTTGTCTTTGAAACTGAGGTTTGTTGTTAAAGCTACAAGTATTTTTTCAGCACATACAAACTTTGTGCAGATATTGGATTTTTGCTTATGATTATTCTCAATTTTAGCTCAGTAAAGACAACTCATGCAGGCAGTTATTATTATTATATTATATATTTCTGTCAAAGCCGTGATACAATTTTTTCAGGGTTCTTTGATGAATAGAAAGTTCAAAAGAACAGTTTTTGTGTCATTATAAATGTCTTTACTATCCCTTTTGACCAATTTATTGCATCCTTGCATGCTTAATAAAAATATTAAGTACTTTTAAGTACATTACGTACTAAAAAGTTTTTTTTTTTTTTTATAAGTCTTACTGACCTTAATGAAACATTTTTATTATAATCAATGTTGTGAACAAAAACAGTTGTGCTGCTTAATAGTTTTTGTGGAAACTGATACACGTTTCATAATATCAAAGATGAGAAAATGCAAATATGAAAGCTGATCTGGTATTGTATCTCAATGCCAAGTTGTACATCTATAAAGCCACACAATTCATGCATATCTTCACAGGATGATAAATATGGTTCATAAATATTAATTAGATGACATGATGGTCCAGGAAGGGCCGTCATGATCATTCATTTAGTTCGGTTGACAATATAGTCTGATTTTCACCCTGTAACTTCCGACAAAAGCCCTTGAAACGTAAACTGGCAGTAATCTAGGCTATTAGCTCTGCAAATGTCTCAGGTGTTGAACAAACACAAACACCATAAAAATTCATAACTGGCATGATCAGGACGAGGTCGAGGGTTTAATATAATTTCTTTGAGCTAATGGCTTTCTCTGATACAGACTCCACAGTGAGACCTGAATTACAGTTAAAAAACAATTAACTACTCACTGCTCCTAATGTGTGTGCACTAACTTTGACGGGTTAAATGCAGAGGACACATTCCGAGTATGGGTCACCATACATCAACAAATCATCTAAATATGAAGTGTCTTTAAAATATGGGTTATTTGATTAAATTGTAGGGCTTGGTTAATCATACCAATAAGAGACTTACAACTCTTCCTTTTAATTATACAAATGTGTCATTTAATGTCTTTAAATTTATAAAATTCATCTGAGATCAGCCCTAGCAGTAAACCATTGACATTTCCAAAACAGTAATGACGTAATGAAGCCTTGTTTACTGAAATCACTTGACTTTGATACGCTCTCCGAATCACTGATTCAAAACTAATTATTCGCAAAGGTTTTGAAGATAAGCACCATCACTAGTGTAACAGTATTTACAGTACTTATGGGTAGGAGAACTGTGTGTGTGATAGAGAGAGAGAGAGATGGATGGAGAGTGCAAGAGTGATGACTCCTCTGTCGAATTGTATTTTTCTTCTCTCTCTTTTAAGCCTTCTCTTTCTATCTTTTTAAACTTTTATGACGACATAGAATGTTCATTTCTGTACTGCGTGTGTAACCGGTCCTACTCGACCCGCTCCGAACGCGTTTCAAACTGCCGTCTCCGGCATGGGAGGCGGGCACGCTAACAAGGACACTCACGTCCATCCGGGTCACGGCACCAAATGTAACTGGTTCTACTCCACCCTTTCCGAGCGGGCTTCGAACGGGCGTCCCTGGCCTCAAGAGGTGCTCTAAAGACTGATGTTAGAGACAGCGGCCTTTAGTGTCCTTGTTAGCCCGCCTCCCATGCCGGAGATGTCCCATACGGTTCGAGTACGACCGGTTACATTGGTGCCGTGACCCGGATGTGAGTGAGGTTTAGGGGGGTGAGTGTAACGGAAGCAAGTCAGTAAGAACTGTGTGTGTAAACCTCACTCTCCTGGCCTCAAGAGGCGCACTAGCGACTGACGCTAGAGACTGCAGTCTTTAGCGTCCTTGTTAGCCCGCCTCCCATGCCGGAGATGGCGGTTTGAGTCCCACTCGGAGCAGAGCGAGTAGGACCGATTACACTTGTCTCAAGTAAATCTCGACAGTAGTTTTTAAAGCCGGTTTGTGCTGGCACATGCTGTTAAAGGGATGGTTCGGAGTAAATTCAACCTAGGGTCCTTTGCACCATGACCTCGAGCCAAACACCCCCCCAGAAGCCTTTTTTTTTTCCTTGGTCGAACATTATTAAAGTTAGAGCTTATTTAGAGATGTCAGCCGAATGGCTTAGTGCAGGCAATTATGAATCCAAGCTTGTATCTCGTAAATTACCCCACTAATAATGCCCGGAATGGTACCAAACTTCTACAGTAGTACAAATAGGTTAGTTTGTACCTATTCGTTACAGGTTCGTTGTTTGTTTGGCTCGAGGTCATGGTGCAAAGGACCCTAGGTTAAATTTACTCCGAACCATCCCTTTATTACATACTGCCATAAATTTGCTTTTGCTTCTAAAGTCTGACCATTGCCATCTTCATTCTGTTTATGTATGTCCAATGGCAACAAAGTCCAATGTGTTGCTGTGTATACACTAAACCCTAGAAAACTGCAGGAGACTTTGTACAGACTGAACAAGGTCAGTGAGCAACATTGTAAGTTTTTTTACATGCAGAATTCATGTTTTTGTTTTATAATGCATTAAAAGCTACAAATACACTCACCGGCCACTTTATTAGGTACACCTGTCCAACTGCTCGTTAACACTTAATTTCTAAGCAGCCAATCACATGGCGGCAACTCAGTGCATTTAGGCATGTAGACATGGTCAAGACAATCTCCTGCAGTTCAAACCGAGCATCAGTATGGGGAAGAAAGGTGATTTGAGTGACTTTGAACGTGGCATGATTGTTGGTGCCAGAAGGGCTGGTCTGAGTATTTCAGAAACTGCTAATCTACTGGGATTTTCACGCACAACCATCTCTAGGGTTTACAGAGAATGGTCCGAAAAAGAAAAAACATCCAGTGAGCGGCAGTTCTGTGGGCGGAAATGCCTTGTTGATGCCAGAGGTCAGAGGAGAATGGCCAGACTGGTTCGAGCTGATAGAAGGGCAACAGTGACTGAAATAACCACTCGTTACAACCGAGGTATGCAGCAAAGCATTTGTGAAGCCACAACACGCACAACCTTGAGGCGGATGGGCTACAACAGCAGAAGACTCCACCAGGTACCACTCATCTCCACTACAAATAGGAAAAAGAGGCTACAATTTGCAAGAGCTCACCAAAATTGAACAGTTGAAGACTGGAAAAATGTTGCCTGGTCTGATGAGTCTCGATTTCTGTTGAGACATTCAGATGTTAGAGTCAGAATTTGGCGTAAACAGAATGAGAACATGGAACCATCATGCCTTGTTACCACTGTGCAGGCTGGTGGTGGTGGTGTAATGGTGTGGGGGATGTTTTCCTGGCACACTTTAGGCCCCTTAGTGCCAATTGGGCATCGTTTAAATGCCACGGCCTACCTGAGCATTGTTTCTGACCATGTCCATCCCTTTATGGCCACCATGTACCCATCCTCTGATGGCTACTTCCACCATGTCACAAAGCTCTAATCATTTCAAATTGGTTTCTTGAACATGACAATGAGTTCACTTTACTAAAATGGCCTCCACAGTCACCAGATCTCAACCCAATAGAGCATCTTTGGGATGTGGTGGAACGGGAGATTCGCATCATGGATGTGCAGCCGACAAATCTGCGGCAACTGTGTGATGCCATCATGTCAATATGGACCAAACTCCCTGAGGAATGCTTCCAGCACCTTGTTGAATCTATGCCACGAAGAATTGAGGCAGTTCTGAAGGCAAAAGGGGGTCCAACCCGTTACTAGCATGGGGTACCTAATAAAGTGGCCGGTGAGTGTATATATACATAGAATACCAGGTCTATCTTCAACTGGAGAAGGGTATGAGACCAGCCTGCTATCACAATCACAAGCTTGATATATTAAGAAAGAGTGTCTATTATTTTATAAAGCATTTTCAGTGGTTGTGCTTTTAACTTATAGAAAATCACCAGTCAAGTTTGACTATCCCATTCAAGTCTACCTACATTTCACAAATCACAAATTCCACTAACATCTTTTGAGCTATTAGCAGCACCTAGTGGAGATGAGAAGGTCATCACACAAGTGTTTAGAAATCCTTTTTGAAAGTCTGTTCATGCATTTTAGTATTTTAAAACTGTCACCAGTTTCAGTTCCTTTACTGTAGCCCCCATACAGTGTTATACCTTAAAACAAAAGTATGTTATGTTCTGTCCTTGCAAAATTAAATGCACAGTTAAACATTTCATTATGCAGAGATAAAAGGAAACACAAATAATAATAATAAAAACACTGCTACGTTTTATTGCATTTCCAAGTATTTCAGAACGGGTAGCTTTTTTAAGCTAAGTTTTAAATCATATCAGTGGCCAAAAAAAAAGCATTATCTTACATGGAGCAATGTCAGGATCACATGACCAGACAGATACTACTCACTTTTTTGGGGCATGTTTGCACTTTTGCCTCATTCCCATTTTTCCTTTAGTAAACCGACTGCTTAAAAGAAGCAGGCATTGCATGCAATCTTTTTTAGTGTTTAAAATTGAATCGTAACCTGCAGCAAAAATGTTCTTCATCTCATTCCGGGAATTAAAAGATATGCAAGTTATTGAACTTGCATGTTATCAGCTTTGATGTCACAGATAATCTCAACTTCGATGTTTGTAGATTATCCGTATGGTAGCCGACCTAGAGAAGGCAGTTCGGCTCTGAGATCAAACCCTTCACACTTCAGAGAGCTGGATCTGAGCTACAATCACCTCACTCTCTGCTGTCTGATACTGAAGCATCCAGATTCTGTCAACTAGAGAAACTCAAGTATGTTGGACATTAAAATCACCATGCAATTGACCATTCTTATTTTTATGGAAGATTGCAGTATTTATTATAAATGATTTATCTGTGCACATCATTATTTATTTATTTTTAATGAATGTGCCCTTGTAATCTTTAATCAAAATAACTTTCCCTCCCTCTTGCAGAGACATCTCTTCTCTTCTCTGATGATGAGGGCGGGGCAAACTGTCATTTACATGAGATCCACCAATAGCAAACCACAGTTATCCAATCAATTCCCCATGAACAAATCAAGTCCTGCCCTACTTTTTTCTTGTTCGAGAAGCCGTTTCACACAGATCATAATATCATAATTCCGTTTCATGTATCGCACCTTCCGTTTCATGCCGACTTTACCCCTAATAAAGATAAAATAAACAAAAATAAAAATAAAGCTATGCAATTTCTGTGTGAGGGTTTGAACACAATCAGTCATGGAATTGGCTGCTATGCACCGAGTAAAATCTTGCATATAGGGCAGCAAATTGGTCAGGGCCGGCCCGGTAGAAGTAGGCAATACTATGGCTCTTAAAAATCATTCATGCAGTGTAAAGGCCCATTCATACACCAAGAACGATAACTGTATAAATAACTATATTAGCGTCCACACCAGTGGATGATATCGTTCTGCACACAGTTTTGTCGTCTGCCGCTTTAAATGCTCAAGCCCTTTAAAGCAGAATGGATTCTGATTGGCTGTCATTGTTTTTATTGTTAATGAGCTAGAGAAAAAATCGTTCGGAAACTGATTCCAATAATATTGTTCCTCTGTGCCGTTATTGTTATAGTTGTGGTGTGGACAATGCTATTCTTTTATGTTTAGAACGATTTTTAGAACTAAATATGTATCGCTATAATTATCACACTGAAAGGGCCTTAAAGACTTAAACCTGTTCATCTTTCGTTCATCTTTGGAACACAAATGAAGATCTTTTTGATGAAATCTTTTTGATGAAATCTGAGAGCTTTCTGTTCCTCCGTTGACAGTCTACGCAACTACCACATTGATGCTTCAAAAACTTTTGAGTGGTTTAGTCAAAATTTTCTGAAGAGACTCAATCGCTTTTATATGATAAACAGATTGAATTTAGGCTTTTATTCACATATAAACATTTATCAACTCACACATCAGCTGTGGAAAGAAGCTCAAACATAATTACTTGAAGAACCAATGAGGTTCATTCTCGTGTCACGCAGCACGTTTGAGCTTCAGCAAGAACCAATGAGGTTCATTCTCGTGTCACGCAGCACGTTTGAGCTTCTGCAAGAACCAATGAGGTTCATTCTCGTGTTACGCAGCACGTTTGAGCTTCTGCAAGAACCAATGAGGTTCATTCTCGTGTTACGCAGCACGTTTGAGCTTCTGCAAGAACCAATGAGGTTCATTCTCGTGTTACGCAGCACGTTTGAGCTTCTGCAAGAACCAATGAGGTTCATTCTCGTGTTACGCAGCACGTTTGAGCTTCAGCAAGAACCAATGAGGTTCATTCTCGTGTTACGCAGCACGTTTGAGCTTCAGCAAGAGCCAATGAGGTTCATTCTCGTGTTACGCAGCACGTTTGAGCTTCAGCAAGAGCCAATGAGGTTCATTCTCGTGTTACGCAGCACGTTTGAGCTTCAGCAAGAACCAATGAGGTTCATTCTCGTGTTACGCAGCACGTTTGAGCTTCTGCAAGAACCAATGAGGTTCATTCTCGTGTTACGCAGCACGTTTGAGCTCCTGCAAGAACCAATGAGGTTCATTCTCGTGTTACGCAGCACGTTTGAGCTTCAGCAAGAACCAATGAGGTTCATTCTCGTGTTACGCAGCACGTTTGAGCTTCAGCAAGAGCCAATGAGGTTCATTCTCGTGTTACGCAGCACGTTTGAGCTTCAGCAAGAGCCAATGAGGTTCATTCTCGTGTTACGCAGCACGTTTGAGCTTCAGCAAGAACCAATGAGGTTCATTCTCGTGTTACGCAGCACGTTTGAGCTTCTGCAAGAACCAATGAGGTTCATTCTCGTGTTACGCAGCACGTTTGAGCTTCAGCAAGAACCAATGAGGTTCATTCTCGTGTTACGCAGCACGTTTGAGCTTCAGCAAGAACCAATGAGGTTCATTCTCGTGTTACGCAGCACGTTTGAGCTTCAGCAAGAACCAATGAGGTTCATTCTCGTGTTACGCAGCACATTTGAGCTTCAGCAAGAGCCAATGAGGTTCATTCTCGTGTTACGCAGCACGTTTGAGCTTCAGCAAGAGCCAATGAGGTTCATTCTCGTGTTACGCAGCACGTTTGAGCTTCAGCAAGAACCAATGAGGTTAATTCTCATGTTACGCAGCACGTTTGAGCTTCAGCAAGAACCAATGAGGTTCATTCTCGTGTTACGCAGCACGTTTGAGCTTCAGCAAGAGCCAATGAGGTTCATTCTTGTGTTACGCAGCACGTTTGAGCTTCAGCAAGAACCAATGAGGTTCATTCTCGTGTTACGCAGCACGTTTGAGCTTCAGCAAGAACCAATGAGGTTCATTCTCATGTTACGCAGCACGTTTGAGCTTCAGCAAGAACCAATGAGGTTCATTCTCGTGTCACGCAGCACGTTTGAGCTTCTGCAAGAACCAATGAGGTTCATTCTCGTGTTACGCAGCACGTTTGAGCTTCTGCAAGAACCAATGAGGTTCATTCTCGTGTTACGCAGCACGTTTGAGCTTCTGCAAGAACCAATGAGGTTCATTCTCGTGTCACGCAGCACGTTTGAGCTTCTGCAAGAACCAATGAGGTTCATTCTCGTGTTACGCAGCACGTTTGAGCTTCTGCAAGAACCAATGAGGTTCATTCTCGTGTCACGCAGCACGTTTGAGCTTCTGCAAGAACCAATGAGGTTCATTCTCGTGTTACGCAGCACGTTTGAGCTTCTGCAAGAACCAATGAGGTTCATTCTCGTGTTACGCAGCACGTTTGAGCTTCTGCAAGAACCAATGAGGTTCATTCTCGTGTTACGCAGCACGTTTGAGCTTCTGCAAGAACCAATGAGGTTCATTCTCTTGTCACGCAGCACGTTTGAGCTTCTGCAAGAACCAATGAGGTTCATTCTCGTGTCACGCAGCACGTTTGAGCTTCTGCAAGAACCAATGAGGTTCATTCTCGTGTTACGCAGCACGTTTGAGCTTCTGCAAGAACCAATGAGGTTCATTCTCGTGTTACGCAGCACGTTTGAGCTTCTGCAAGAACCAATGAGGTTCATTCTCGTGTTACGCAGCACGTTTGAGCTCCTGCAAGAACCAATGAGGTTCATTCTCGTGTTACGCAGCACGTTTGAGCTTCAGCAAGAACCAATGAGGTTCATTCTCGTGTTACGCAGCACGTTTGAGCTTCAGCAAGAGCCAATGAGGTTCATTCTCGTGTTACGCAGCACGTTTGAGCTTCAGCAAGAGCCAATGAGGTTCATTCTCGTGTTACGCAGCACGTTTGAGCTTCAGCAAGAACCAATGAGGTTCATTCTTGTGTTACGCAGCACGTTTGAGCTTCAGCAAGAACCAATGAGGTTAATTCTCATGTTACGCAGCACGTTTGAGCTTCAGCAAGAGCCAATGAGGTTCATTCTTGTGTTACGCAGCACGTTTGAGCTTCAGCAAGAACCAATGAGGTTAATTCTCGTGTGTTTACGCAGCACGTTTGAGCTTCAGCAAGAACCAATGAGGTTCATTCTCATGTTACGCAGCACGTTTGAGCTTCAGCAAGAACCAATGAGGTTCATTCTCGTGTTACGCAGCACGTTTGAGCTTCAGCAAGAGCCAATGAGGTTCATTCTTGTGTTACGCAGCACGTTTGAGCTTCAGCAAGAGCCAATGAGGTTCATTCTTGTGTTACGCAGCACGTTTGAGCTTCAGCAAGAACCAATGAGGTTCATTCTTGTGTTACGCAGCACGTTTGAGCTTCAGCAAGAACCAATGAGGTTAATTCTCATGTTACGCAGCACGTTTGAGCTTCAGCAAGAGCCAATGAGGTTCATTCTAGTGTTACGCAGCACGTTTGAGCTTCAGCAAGAACCAATGAGGTTCATTCTCATGTTACGCAGCACGTTTGAGCTTCAGCAAGAACCAATGAGGTTCATTCTCGTGTTACGCAGCACGTTTGAGCTTCAGCAAGAGCCAATGAGGTTCATTCTTGTGTTACGCAGCACGTTTGAGCTTCAGCAAGAGCCAATGAGGTTCATTCTTGTGTTACGCAGCACGTTTGAGCTTCAGCAAGAACCAATGAGGTTCATTCTTGTGTTACGCAGCACGTTTGAGCTTCAGCAAGAACCAATGAGGTTCATTCTCATGTTACGCAGCACGTTTGAGCTTCAGCAAGAGCCAATGAGGTTCATTCTTGTGTTACGCAGCACGTTTGAGCTTCAGCAAGAACCAATGAGGTTAATTCTCGTGTGTTTACGCAGCACGTTTGAGCTTCAGCAAGAGCCAATGAGGTTCATTCTCGTGTTACGCTGCACGTTTGAGTTTCAGCAAGAACCAATGAGGTTCATACTCGTGTTACGCTGCACGTTTTAGCTTCGCTCAATTCAAATGGATTAGTTTTACAATCTCTTTATGAACTTTTTGAAGCTTCAAAGTTGTAGTTGCGTAGCTGTCAATGGAGAGACAGAACTGGCTCAGATTTTATCAAAAAGATCCTCATTTGTGTTCCGAAGATGAACGAAAGTCTTACGGGTTTGGAACGACATGAGGGTGAGTAATTAATGACAAAATGTCACAGTCCTGTCACCCTTGTCTGGGTTTTCTCTCTGTTTAGTGACAGAGCTATGACACTCCCGGTTTGTCATGTTTGTTTAGTCTGGTTTGTTGTGAGCACATGGCTGTCATGTTATTTCCTTGTGCCATGTGCTCTCCTGTCAATTGTCAAACCCCGCCCATCTTGTTATCTCGTTATTGTTTTATTTTCCCCACCTGCCTGCCCTGTTACCCTCTTACTGTATGTTTGTTCCCCTATTTAATCTCCCTGTGTTTGCAGTCCTGTGCTGGTTCGTTGTCTATGTTCCTAGTGTTTCCTGTTCCTGGCAGATGTCTGTCTCGTTTTCCACCACGGGGAGTTTTTGTTTGTAGTTTGGTTTCCTTTTTATTATTAATTAAAGATGCTTCTATTCCAGCACTTGAATCCTCGCTTTACTATTTTACCATTCGGTGACACAAAAGTTTCCTTTTTGAGTAAACTAACCCTTCAAGTCATTGTTTTCAGCAGGCTGTAGCATTTGTGTATCATTTGCGTACATTCATCAAAACCACTGGCCACTTTATCTGCTACACTTTTCTAACAGGACATGACCCTCCGAAACACTTGAATCCTTCGTGACCCGGACTCAGCAAAGTGCTAGAAAATTCCCAGAGAGATTTTGCTCCATCGTGACGTCATTCATGCCACAAATCTACCGTTCCACCTCAAACCAAAGGTGCTCTATAGAATTTAGATCTTATGACTGTGGAGGTCATTGGAATACAAGGAGCTCATTGTGGAACTAGAACGTATGATTTGTGACATTTAGCTGGCCACCAGAACATAATGCTCAATTGGATTTATGGTTCCATGCACTTTATGCCATAATTTCTACCCAGTCAAGGTTCAGATTAGGTGATGTTTTTTTTTCCCATCTGCACTAATATTCAAAAGTTTAGGCTTTTTTTAAGACTTTTATTCTGTAAGGATGCATTAAATTAATCAATAGCAACCGTAAAGACATTTATAATGTTACAAAATATTTTTATTTGAAATAAATGCTGTTCTTTTAAGTTTCTATTCATCATAAAATTCTGAAAACAAAAAAATCATGGTTTACACAAAATATTAAATTGTCAACATTGATAATATTAAGAAATTGTTCTTGAGCATCAAATCATCATATTAGAATGATTTCTGAAGGATCATGTGTCACTGAAGACTGGAGTAATGATGCTGAAAATTCAGCTTTGCCAGCAGGAATAAATTAAATTTTAAAATATATTCAAATAGAAATAATATTTTACAATATTACTGTTTTTACTGTATTTTGATCAAATAAATGCAGCCTTGGTGAGCTTATAAGAGACTTCTTTTTAAAAAAACATAAAAAAATCTTAGTTGTAGATTTTGCAGTATTTTCTTATTGTAACAATTATATTTGAGTCAAGTGACTTTCAGTGCATTGAGTACAAGTTTGTGTGTTCCCTGGAAACCACATAAACATGAAATACAAGCAGAGCGTAAGAACTTATTTATGAATGATTTACACAGAAATTTGTTCTGCTCTTGCTATCATTATGGCCCACTGCAAAAATGCATTGTCACGTCATCCTAAAATGTAATGTCAAATAAAATAAAAGACTGTTTATTTGGATCTTCATGGACCTCTCAATAACGCTAGATTATTTTTAACTGATTTCACCCTATAAATTATATAATTTGTTTATTTACAAATACACTACAGGGAAAAAGTTTGGAATATGATTTTGTAGAAATTTTTGAAAGAAGTCTATTATGCTTACAATCTAGAATAACTGTTTTCTATTTGAATACATGGTAAAATGTAATTTATTCCTGTGATCAAAGCTGAATATTCAGCATCATTCCTCCAGTCTTCAGTGTCACATGATCCTTCAGAAATCATTCTAATATGATGATTTGCTGCTCAAGAAACATTTAGCTTAATATTTAGTTCTCCTTAACCCCAGACCAACCTGCTATTACATACTTTTGTTAAATGTCCTGTAGATTTTATAATTTACAGTTGGTCTTTCTCCATCATATACTGAAAAACAAGACTCTGTTTATGTTGTGAATCAAGGACACCTGTGCTGGTGCTTGTGGGTAGAACGATCACATGTGTGATATTTTCTAATTTTACCCCTCTCCCCACCTCCACCCACCCTTGCAAATTCCTATAATTGCCCTGAAACCATAATCTTTCCACTATCACTTTGTGGTCAGCAATGCACCAAAAGCACTGTTTTCAGTGTGTCATAAGACATGGAGCTCAGTTTTGTTGGTGAGGTGAAATTCCTCCACAGTCCATAAATATCTGGAGCAACAACCAAGAGACACACACTGACCGCTTTCTCATTGGCAACATCTTCAGCCAGCACCCACTGCTCAAAGCACTCAAGGTAAAATTTTAATTTTCCTCTGTTAGCCTATGTTTATATATGGTGAATGTGATTTTGGTGAACGTGATTTCACCAAATAAAACGTGTTCGTGGATCAACCTCATTGTTAACATTCCAATTAACCAATCAGATTTGAGGGATATTTACAGTTAATGTCAAGTTTAGGCTTACAACAAGTGCTCTGGTTCCCCCCAGAATCCAAAAACATGCAGTATAGATGAATTGGAGATACTAAATTGTCTGTAAGTGTGAATGTGTGTGTGTGAGGGTTGGTGAAAGACCAGGCAACCTACCATGCAAGGAAAAAATCATTGACAAGAAAATACATGTCTCTATGGCAAGAGATGGCCCATAGAATCACCAAGAGATACGACTGAAATGGTTAATGAATTAATATTGTTATTCATTGTTTTAGTACTCTTGTAAATATGATGATGCTAAAAATAAAGGGCTTGTAAAGTAAACAATTAAGGCCATACAACCTTTGTACTTTGTGTTGTCCCCCATCTTGAGTTCAAAGAACTTATGGATCAATACAGTAATTGCACACATTGTATATCAATTAAGAAAAAAAGATTATGGAAGATAACACAAAGTAGATCAGAGCTCACACAGTTACACACACATTAAAACTATAACTGCACACCAGTCAGCAGCTTAATCCAATGGACCAGTCTTAACAGTTAACAAACTGTTTAAAAACCTTTTAGAGAGAGAGAGAGAGAGAGAGAGAGAGAGAGAGAGAGAGAGAGAGAGAGAGAGAGAGAGAGAGAGAGAGAGAGAGAGAGAGAGAGAGAGAGAGAGAGAGAGAGAGAGAGAGAGAGAGAGAGAGAGAGAGAGAGAGAGAGAGAGAGAGAGAGAGAGAGAGAGAGAGAGAGAGAGAGAGAGAGAGAGAGAGATATATGCATTTATTAAAGTGATGTGATGAACCGTCCGATTCTAATTCTCGAACGG
The DNA here is from genome assembly GCF_029890125.1 of Rhinichthys klamathensis goyatoka. NCBI lineage: Eukaryota > Metazoa > Chordata > Actinopteri > Cypriniformes > Leuciscidae > Rhinichthys > Rhinichthys klamathensis. The sequence continues at coordinate 171,797 of NW_026606890.1, read as the reverse complement.
TTTACTGCTGCTTTGGTTATCTCAAAGGAACATGACAAACCTTAAAATCTAATTGGCAGATGCAGTAAATTCGCACTCTAATTGCTTTATAGTTACTGCAGTAAATTCGCACTCTAATTGCTTTATAGTTACGTTATCTGAAAATACTGTTGATACGCTTATCACGTATATTGTAGGGGCATACACAAGCTCACACATCACTGATCTACTGACATAATTCACACATCACCGACACGCAACGACGCAAGCATATTTGACACGTCCCCTTTAAGAAGGAGTTGTTGAGAGTTTTGGGGGTGGTAGTCATGCGCGTTTTCTGCATAGACTGTAAAAAAAGTTTTCTGACGCATAACTTTAATAATAATAAAAAACAACACACAAGGCTATTGTTGTTCTCTCACACTGCAATCCTGCCTCCGTGTATTTTTGATAGCTCAAAAAGCTACAGTATCAGTTTAGCAATCTACTTGATAAGATGCCCACCAAGCGATTTAACCTGCGGTTCGAACTTTGTACGGACTATTTCATTTACCCTCTCCCTGATGCAAGAGGTGCATGTTCGAGCAATTCATACGTTAACATTATGTTGACGAGATAATAACAGAAGAATACAAAAGACAATAAAGATACGAGTCAAATGGCCGGACCTGCATAGCAGCATTTGACCAGCTGTTTAAATAATAATAATACTAATCATCACTATTTTATATATTTTTGTTTGTTTTGAATGTATATGTATTTACAATTGTCATATGTAAATATACCGCTGGAAACTTCCGAGCGTTACTGTTAGGCTATAGCTAAAGTGAACGCGAATTGTATTCTGTTCTGTTCGGGAGCATATTGGCGTCAGGGAACGTTTGAAACGCGGTTGAAATGTAGGCTACCCCCTAAAAAAACCTAAAATAAAATATGTTTTACGGTTCGCACCATTTATTTATTCATTCATTCGTTTATTTTAAACGAGACAAGGTCTGTATATGCAACGACGCCTCTGATCATAGATCACCGTTCAAGTAGGTTAATCAAAACTAATCAAGTAGCCTACCAAAGCGAACCAGGCTATGTGAGATGTGTTAGAAGTGTCGGTATGAACGTCGTTAGGCAGGCTGGGGCTCCACTGACATTGCAGAGCATATCTACAGTAGCCTACTACATTGCTGTTTTCTTTAGGTTGATGAAAGTCTGGGGGGAAATTAGGACACGCTAGTGATCTCTCGGTAAGCAACCTTGTTCCCTTCATCTACATTTTTGGCATGTCTTTGCAGTATATTGTGGTGTAAAAAAACACTTTTGTGAGTGTGTCTAGCAAATGGGTTCATTATAATATATATATATAACATGTTTCACTTATTGCACTTTCGCATTATTGGAGCACTATAAAACCAAGTTTTGAACACGACTTAAGCACATCAAATTCCCAAACACTTATATATATATATATATACACTCACCGGCCACTTTATTAGGTACCCCATGCTAGTAACGGGTTGGACCCCCTTTTGCCTTCAGAACTGCCTCAATTCTTCGTGGCATAGATTTAACAAGGTGCTGGAAGCATTCCTCAGGGAGTTTGGTCCATATTGGCATGATGGCATCACACAGTTGCCGCAGATTTGTCGGCTGCACATCCATGATGCGAATCTCCCGTTCCACCACATCCCAAAGATGCTCTATTGGGTTGAGATCTGGTGACTGTGGAGGCCATTTTAGTACAGTGCACTCATTGTCATGTTCAAGAAACCAATTTGAAATGATTAGAGCTTTGTGACATGGTGGAAGTAGCCATCAGAGGATGGGTACATGGTGGCCATAAAGGGATGGTCATGGTCAGAAACAATGCTCAGGTAGGCCGTGGCATTTAAACGATGCCCAATTGGCACTAAGGGGCCTAAAGTGTGCCAGGAAAACATCCCCCACACCATTACACCACCACCACCAGCCTGCACAGTGGTAACAAGGCATGATGGTTCCATGTTCTCATTCTGTTTACGCCAAATTCTGACTCTAACATCTGAATGTCTCAACAGAAATCGAGACTCATCAGACCAGGCAACATTTTTCCAGTCTTCAACTGTTCAATTTTGGTGAGCTCTTGCAAATTGTAGCCTCTTTTTCCTATTTGTAGTGGAGATGAGTGGTACCCGGTGGAGTCTTCTGCTGTTGTAGCCCATCCGCCTCAAGGTTGTGCGTGTTGTGGCTTCACAAATGCTTTGCTGCATACCTCGGTTGTAACGAGTGGTTATTTCAGTCACTGTTGCCCTTCTATCAGCTCGAACCAGTCTGGCCATTCTCCTCTGACCTCTGGCATCAACAAGGCATTTCCGCCCACAGAACTGCCGCTCACTGGATGTTTTTTCTTTTTCGGACCATTCTCTGTAAACCCTAGAGATGGTTGTGCGTGAAAATCCCAGTAGATTAGCAGTTTCTGAAATACTCAGACCAGCCCTTCTGGCACCAACAATCATGCCACGTTCAAAGTCACTCAAATCACCTTTCTTCCCCATACTGATGCTCGGTTTGAACTGCAGGAGATTGTCTTGACCATGTCTACATGCCTAAATGCACTGAGTTGCCGCCATGTGATTGGCTGCTTAGAAATTAAGTGTTAACGAGCAGTTGGACAGGTGTACCTAATAAAGTGGCCGGTGAGTGTATATATATATATATATAAGTGTTTGGGAATTTGATGTGCTTAAGTCGTGTTCAAAACTTGGTTTTATAGTGCTCCAATAATGCGAAAGTGCAATAAGTGAAACATGTTAATGTGATGAACTACACCCGCTGAACCTGACTTCATACGTCCTTTAAAAATACCTTAAGTGACAGTTCACTGAAAAAAAAATGTGTCATCATTTACTCACCCTCATGTCGTTCCAATAAACCCTAAGACTTCCGTTCATCTTCAGAACAGAATCTTTTTGATGAAATCTGAGAGCGTTGTCACTTAGTTCTCTATAAGTCACAACTGACGTGTGAGTTGATGAATGTTTATGTGAATAAAATTAAATCTGTTCGTCATAAAGTGATCGAGTCTCTTCAGAAAATGTGGACTAAACCATTCAAATATGGATTAGTTTTATGAACTTTTTGAAGCGTCAAAGTTGGCTGTCAACAATGAGGAGATTTCAACAAAAGATCTTCATGTCGTTCCAAACCCGTAAGACTTTCGTTCATCTTCAGAACACAAATGAAGTAAACAGTTTTCATTTTTGGGTGAACTATCCCTTTAAACACCGGTTTGACCAGTCATTGATAGTTTTGAGAAAAGCCCCTGCAGCATTTGAGCGCAGACAGTAATTTGCTTTGGTATTTTATATGTAATGCAACGATAATTCATACATGTAATGTGATCTACGTGGTCTTACAGTTGAAGAATGGGCTACTTATAAAGATCATTTATGTGTGTAATGGTCTCTCTGGTCTCAGGAAGCATGGCGTCAGTGTTGTCACAGCTGATGGGTCAGTGGATGGATGTTCAGGGACTCCTGATATTTCTGTGTGTGCTGCTGTTGGTGAAACACCTGCGAGATGTTCAGTCAAAGAACATGCCGCCAGGACCCTTCCCTCTGCCTTTCCTTGGAAACCTAATGAGTATAGGCTTTAGTGATCCAATGGAGGTTTTTCCGAAGGTATGTCTTTTTTCATATGCATATGTTGATTAAATGAGTTGTGTACAGTACATTTACATGTTGATCAGATTGCTGAGCGGTATGGAGATGTGAGCACATTTTATCTGGGAAACAAACCTTGCATACTGCTCACTGGATACGAGACTTTCAAAGAGGCATTTGTGGAACAGGCGGACATCTTCACAGACCGGCCGTACTTCCCTGTGAATGACAAAATCTGTAACGGGAAAGGTAAAAAACAGCTAAAAGAACACCGTACACCATTTTACACGTTAAAATGTTCAAAAACATTAAGTCTGTTATCAATCATAAACTGCTCACCAATTCATCTTTTTGTGGAACGTCAGGAAACATCTTGTAATTTGCCTTTTATTCAAAGCGTTATATGGACCTTCAGACACAACAAATTTGTTTATTTTTGCTGATACTGAACTGAAATGTTAGTGTTGTTGTTGTTGTTGTTGTACGAAATATCAATATTATTGCTATCATTTTCAATCAGTGCACCAGAACTGTTGTATAATTGGTAAAATTACCTTTTGCAGTTGCTTGAATAGCAAGCTTTGTCATTGAAAACATGCAGAACTGTTCGTGACATACATTCTGTAGATCGTTACAGTGATCCTGGATTTAATGTAACGTGAGAAATTGAATTTTCCTGTCTCTTGAAATAAGGAAGTTCATTCATTTAGTACTATGAGAACTTAGTTTCAGAATTCAAAACTCCCACGTGACCTTATATTCGAAATATATGATGCAAAATGTTTACTAAGAAATCCATGAAAACCACATTGGTTAACACATGACTGCCTACATTTACACGCCAACAATTTGAAGGATCCAGGAGCGCAAATATTAGAACCAGCAGCAAATTCGCAGGCCACCATAAATAATAGATGTTACCAATTACATTTGTAAAAAGGGTTTTTACATAGCCTCAATGCAATGCACTTCCGCAATCATAGATTTTGCTCTTTTTGTCTCTTTGTATGTAGGTCTGATCTTCTCCGGTGGGCACATGTGGCGTCAACAGAGGCGTTTTGCTCTGGCAACACTGAAGTATTTTGGTGTGGGCAAGAAAACACTAGAAAACTCCATCCTGCAGGAGTGTCTCTTTGTCTGTAGTACTTTTCAAACCAAGCAAGGTCAGAGCACCATTTCTGCCTGAATTCAAACATCTGAACAGGCTACCAGTACAGTATACTGCTCTCTACAGGCGAAGATCTGAAAGTACGGTTTGTAGCCGTAACCATTCTTCCTCTCTTTTGCTTTCCAAGGTTTGCCATTCAATCCTCATCACATCTTGAACTATGCAGTGGGCAATATAATATGCAGCCTGGTTTTTGGCCACAAGTTTGAGTATGACAACCATCATTTTCACGAGCTGTTGCAGTATTCAGATGACACCTTCAAGCTTCCCATCAATGTCTGGGGCCGGGTACGAGACCAAATTTACTATAATGGACTTTTTTCACAAAAGTCCTCCTATTATGCTATTTTAAAAGCTCCAGATTTTGCTTTAAGCCTCCTAGAATAGGCTTACATGATTCCAAGGTCAGAAAAACGTACATTTTCTCATAATATACACTGCAGCATCAGCTCTTTTCTCTCAGTGTCTGAATTAGTTCGATAAAGGATTGTCTTTCTAAACTCCTCCTTTCCGAGAGCCTGTTCTGCTCTGATTGGGCAGTTGGTCGACCGCTTGCAGTGCATGTCAAAAACCAAATGTCCATTTATAAATACAGTATCTGAATTTCAGCTCTGATCTTCCTCAGCACTTGATAGACAGTGATACGAACAGTAACGATGGCATCGGTTTTACCGTTTCAATTCCCGCGCGAATCCTCGTCCATTTAAAGTGGATTTGCTTTCGCAGTGCAGAAAATGGCGTCTTCTCGACCTGTCGACAACATGAACCAAACTCTTCCAGGAACATATTTTAAAAAAAATCATGATTATTGTTATGTTGACTACGAAGCGAGATCAATGGTACTGAAGACTGCAAAGATTGATGAAATACTGATGATCAAATGTATTTGTCCCTCAACAGCTGTATAACACGTTTCCCGCCGTGATGTCATTGCTGCCAGGAAAGCACCAGACTGCATTTGCCAACCTTTCCAAGCTGAAGCTCTTTTTTCAGGATGAAATCAGGAAGCACAAAGAGGACAGAAACCCTTCCTGTCCTAGAGACTACATTGACTGTTATCTGGATGAAATTGAGAAGGTAACCGGTTTTAGCAGATCCTGGCATAATGATTTCAGGAAATCTTCTCTTCTGATTTAGAGTTTTTGTAGACTGATGATTCATGCCTTTCAAATGAAATCAAGTGAACTCAAAGGATACTTTGGCGCACAAAACGCATCCCATATTTTTACTTTGCATTTACCTGTTTTTAGAAATGCTCTAGTCATCTCTTTTTAACCCCTCTTTTTAACTAAGTCCATGGTTGATTCCCAGTGTAAGGACAGTGAGGCAGAGTTCACAGAGGAGAACCTGATACACTGTGTGTTGGATCTGTTTGGAGCCGGAACAGAAAGCACTGCTAAATCACTCAGCTGGGCTTTACTCTACATGGCCAAGTATCCAGATGTGCAAGGTGGGCGGCTCTGCTCATATGACTTTCTTGTTAGTCAAATGTGTAAATGTGTGTCCACATACTCTGCATGTTCACTTTCCATAGAGAGAGTCCAGTCTGAGATCGATCAGGTGATTGGACAGACGCGTCAGCCGTCGATGGAGGACAGGACACATCTGCAGTACACCTACGCTGTGATCCATGAAATTCAGAGGTTCGCGAATGTTCTTGCCTTCATTCCACCGAGAGTTGCCAGCAGAGACACCACAGTAGCAGGATGCCTCATTCCAAAGGTAAAGCATTTTTCTAAATCAATTTTTTTAAAATTTTTTAATTTTAATAATTTTGCCTGTGTTAATGCCAGTTGCCGACTGTATACATTTTGGCAGAAGTGTGTATTTTTTATTGGAATTTTAATATTTCATCCTCATTTCCTTTAATAAATCTATTTTACACTGGCAACACAAAATAGTTACACTTAAGACCTAAAGGACAACATGTCCCCATTGAAACCCATTAAAACTATAATTTTTAATCCCGGGGCCATTTAGCTATAAAGTGTGTGTATATGTATATATATTTATTTATTTTTAACCAGATGCTGCCATTTTATAAAGCTTTGCTGGGATCTAATGGGGAAAAAATATGACACCGCACCCAAGCTTCAAATTTGTGTCTTTTTTTTTTTGCTACTGACATTTTTGTCCTCTAAAGACCTCAGAGTAATTATTTTTAAATTGACGCACAAGGGTTACATTGGGTGAACGTACAGTTTTTTTTTAAAACAATATATTATACCGATAACATGATTCTATTTCAGTAAACAAACACTTTGTTTAATGTTCTTAAAATTTATTATGTTTTGTCCTATGACAGGGCGTGATGGTGCTGCCGATGCTGAAGCCAATCCTACAGGATAAGAATGAGTACAGCACTCCGGATGAATTCAATCCTGCACACTTTCTGGATGAAAATGGCAAATTTTTGAAGAGAGAAAATTTCATCCCCTATTCAATAGGTAGGTCACAAGGAATATAAACTTTAACCAAAATAATAAATACATGCACACATACTGTGGGGTGTATGTATGTGTGTGGTCACATTCATGTGCGCCGAAAATACTCTAGAGCCCTTTGCTTCTGTTATCGCTATAATGACAAATTTGGTGTCAAAGTGTACATTTGTGGGGTCAAGGAATCCAATAAAATTGGTTTCAAGTTTAAAAAAAAAAAAAAAAATCCCCATACCATGACAATTGGGGGTAAATATGCACATTTCACATAAAAATTGTGTCATCAGAGTGACTTTATTTATCTTTTCGTTCAAAAACTTTAATTTTGTATTTAAGCAGTGCAGCTACTTCTGTACATTACATTTGTCCTAAGTAGCATGAGATTTCGACTAGTCATTAGACTATAGCAAATCAGTTCCTGCAACAACACATCCCATCTGCACCAGGAGCTGTGACAGCTGTTGAACGTCAGAGGTGACAGGTTAACACTTTGAGGTTCGTATGACTTTCTCATTAAATAGAAAAACGTTTTTAATGTTAGATAACTAATAGCTAGCTAGTTGACTATGGAAAAAAAAACCTCAGAAGGAAAACTTCTTTTTGCGAGAATACTGAAGCCAAAAATTATCTTTTATAATTTGTATTAATTTAAAACGCACTTGCTGCAGCTAGCAGACCAAGGCGAGGCAGCTCTCGCGCCTATTGGCTGCTCTGCGGCAACTGCTCCAACCTATCGAGGGACTGCTCGTGACCTAAGCACCAATGAGGGCGCAGGCTATGTTTCGAGGCAGCTAGACCTTTAGATCGGCCACCAAACAAAACAAAGAGCTGTCCTGACCGTCTGAAAGCAGCAAACGTTCCACGTAAATTCTCAGGGCCCTAACCGGGCAAAGGAGATTCACGTCAGACTCGCTGTCAGATCCGAAGAGGGCTGACAGGGAGATGACTTGCGCTCTGAAAGGAGTGGCAAGTACTTTGGGGACATAACCATGTCTTGGTTTGAGGATGACCTTGGAGTCATTAGGCCCAAACTCAAGGCACGACACGCTAACAGAAAGGTCCCATATGGGAACCGAGGGGGGACGAGGAGGGTTCATCCTTCTAGCTCCCCTGAGGAAGCGGACTGCAAGGTCGTTCCTACCCAGTGACTGGCCATGCGAATGTTTGACAAACGCAGCAATAGCCGCCACCTTGAGCGTGGATGGGGATCTACCCTTATCCAAGAGCTCCTGTAGGAAGGAGAGAACCTCTAACACCCCACAATCTTCGTGGATCCAGGTTGCGAGCTGAGCACCAACCTGAGAACACTGACCACTTGGAAGTATAAAGCCGTCTAGTAGAGGGCGCTCTAGCTTGCGTAATCGTGTTTAACACTTCGTCAGGGAGACTGACGGGTACCCGTTGATGGCCCACACATGCAGAGCCCAAAGCTCGGGTCGTGGATGCCAAATCGTACCCCTGCCCAGTGAGAGGAGATCTCTCCTCAACGGGACAGGCCACGGAGCCAAACTCTGAAGCTGCATCAGCTCCGGAAACCAAACTTGGTTCGGCCAGAACGGAGCTACTAGAAGCACAGAGGAACCGTTCTACCTGATACGCTTGATTACCTGTGTTAACAGCGTGATCGGAGGGAAAGCATAGAGAGGGCGGCTGGGCCAGTGATGGGCCAGCGCATCCATGTTCTTTGTGAAGCATATTGGACACTGACGCAAAGAGGTCGACTTCCGCTGTGCCAAAGGTGCCCCACAACAGCTGAACTGTCTGAGGGTGGAGGGACCATTCCCCTGGGGAACGTTGTCCCTGGACAGCCTGTCTGGACCCACATTCAGATGGCCTGGCACATGCGCCGCTCTCAGCGAGAGTAGGTTGCGCTGAACCCGTACAAGGAGGCGTTCTGCCAGTGCATGAAGGTTCAGTGATCTCAGACCGCCCTGGCGATTTATGTAGGAAACCACTGACATGTTGTCCGTGCGGACAAGGACATGGTGGCCCTTTAGAAGGGGAAGGAAGAACCGCAAGGCATTCTCGACAGTTTATGTGCAAGCTCTTTTCTTGGCTTGACCACAGGCCAAAAGTCGGTCTGCCCTCGTAAAGGCGTCTGTCGAAACCATTTTCAGTTCCGAGATTACCCCCAGGTTTACACCTGTCTGATACCAGTCGGCCGCCTTCCAGGGCTCCAGAGCTGTGACACAGTTCTGAGTTACCTTGAGACGTAAACGACCGGATGCCCGTGCTCGACGCAGAACCCGCGTCTTCAGCCAGTGCTGTGAAGGGCGCATGCGAAGCAGACCTAAACGAAGAAATTATTAAGTTGTGAATGGACTGTGTGTTTGGCATGCGTTTTTTAATAAAAAATTGCATACTTCACTTCCAAGTGTCATGGTAAGGACAACATTATTGTTTTTTAGTCTTGGAAGCTATTTTATTGGACTCCTTGACCACAAAAATGTACACGTTGATACCAAATTTGTCATTATAGCTATAACAGAAGCAAAGATATGGGCCTCTCAAGTATGGTCGGCGGCCATTTTAAAAAAATGTGCGTATATAAGATAAGATCTCACTTGTGTCTTAGGATAAATTTATTTCTATGGCCCTAAGGTACTTCCATACCAAAGGGGACCTTTGCATCATGACTTGAAGTCAAAAGTCACTTAGCCTCCCGACTAACATCTTTAATCTCTTAATGCGTCCTTGCTGAATACAATGTAAAAAGAAGTTACTGACCCAACACTTTTGAATGGTAGTGTATATAAACTAATGTACTCTAAAATGAGATTTGATAAAGTTCACCTCCGCTTTACTGATCCAGACCTTGATTTCCAGGTAAGAGGATGTGTCCAGGTGAGCAGCTCGCTGGAATGGAGCTCTTCCTCTTCTTTATCTCGCTGATGCAGCGTTTTACCTTCCTGCCTCCTGAGGGACAAACGCTGAGTCTCAAAAGAACAGTTGCCATCGCTTCTGCTCCTGAACCTTTCCATATTCGTGCTGTTCCTCGATAATGCCACACTATTGCAACCTAAAATAAAGAATCGCCTCATTAAAGCACATTGATGAAGTACAGATAACCATTTCTTTCTCTGGTAAGAAAGAAACTTATCATTTATTTGATAAGTTGCCTTGTAATAAGCAGGTAATTTTGCCAGGTTCGTTGATGGTACCTTTTAACCCTTTATGTATAATTAAAATCGGACACTTGTTATGAGATTAAAATTTTGATTCCTCTTTTTGATTTCTCTGTGTGCATTTTAATTAAACCATTCAAGTGCAAGAGAACCTGTGTGCTGTTTCCTGTGCTGCGCGCACGCCAATACTGAACTGAGTTCTCTTCCACGTCTTTTTGCACAAATACACACAAAAATGTCACAATATCCACATAAACAGTCGGTTATGTCTTAATTATGTCTCAACATAAACAGTTGAGAAGGAAAACTCTGTGTAACAGTATAATGGGTCCGTGCATCAGGTCTTTATTCAGGTTTATCAGGCTGCAGTCACTTTGTGTCATTAATGTTAATCAAACAACAAAAGAGAAAATGTATTATTTTATTGACTATAATTATAATGTATATTTTATTTATAAAGTGGTGTTATTTTACATTTGATTAGTTTCTGTGGATACCTGAAAACAATGTTAATTTCCATCATATCTTTGTCTAGTTGCATTTGTTTGTGTGATTTGCTAGTTTGTTTGTTTTTTTAATCACACATAACTTTAATAATGCTTGAAATTTAAGCTAGTTGTTTTTGCTGTGGTATTTTTAAACCACAGGCAAAAGTTCCCTGTGTAAGTGTTTTTAGCCTGTTAATTTTTGTTCAACTGCAATGAAATGTTTTGCAGAAATAATATTTAGGATAATTGTGAATAACTGATTTTTTTTTTTTTTTACCTAATTGGAATCTAAACTAGGAATCGATAAGTATCATAATCGATACGCAGAATCAGAATTGTTAAAATTCAAAGATTTCCCAAAAATGAGGAATATCATGACGTACATTCACAGAGGAAAACTCAAGACTACAATGGAGGCGTTTCAGGGGAACAGAAACACTGATATAGAGAAGAACCAATGCTTGAGGGACTTTGAAACTTTACAGAGCTTTTTCATGCTCAAACAGCAACATTACACACTAAAGAAAGAACATGTAAAAAAAACCAACGCATTCTCATCCTTTGGCGTCATATGTGACGCCATATGACATTTCGTCGACATCTTACGCACATGGCATCCTTTAGCGTCAATATAACACGCACTCTTATGGGTAGGTTTAGGTCTGGGGTAGGGTACGGTTATGACGCCTTGGGATCTGCGTCTCATATTCACGCTAAACGATGCCATGTGCGTTGGATTTAGACGGGCGTCACCTGTATGACGCCTTGGGTTCTGCGTCTCATATTGATGCTAAAGGATGCCATGTGCGTAAGATTTCGACGAAATGTCCAAAGCGTCACATGTATGATGCCAAAGGATGAGAATGGGCTGAAAAAAACATGAAAGGAAAAACTCTTTAAGTAACATTACAGAAATAAACCATCCACACATTTTCTTTGTAAATTTTTTATTTTCCATTTGATATTTCTTTATAATTCTAAACTTTTGCAATACAATTCTGCTTCATTATTCTTGACAGAAGAACCCGAGGACTGAAACATCGCAGTCCAACATAATCACAGCTTTCTGTCAGTTAGTGTCAGTTGATCACAAGCCGGCGTGCAGCTCACGCTCTTCCACTTATTGACTGGGAATGAGACGGACACTTGATCTCCACATGGTCTCCTGTCTTCATCCTGGATGAGCGTCTGGACTCCATGATCATGGCATGACGTCAGGTCGCTGCAGGGGTTGTGCTGACAAACTGGCTTGAAGCAGCCGTACACCTGCTGTCCACACACTCCACTGCACTTACAGTCATCCTGGAGGACGACAGCCTTACGACCACAGCATGTCTCACAGCTGCAAGAGTTCCTGCCAACAGCAGCGCAGCTCTTCACTTTACTGCAGTCGCACTGGAGTTTAACGGCCGGGGAACGGCCCACCTGACAACAGTCGTTGATGGCTGACTGATCACAAGACATAGTGTGAGCTGAAACCATTGAGAGGAGAGATTGATGAATACCAAGAAAACACACAATCACCTGAAGGCAATGGTCATTATTTAAAAATGAGATGGAAGTAAAGAGTTGAGTTGAATACTTACATGTGTTCAGTCTTGAGTTATTGCACTCGGAGTAAGTCTCTTCTCTCGCTCTGGTGTTTCTCTCCACTGCAGTCCGGTATATATTCCCCTCTTCATCTCCACCCCGTCCACAGCTCAGAGCTGAAGAGTGTGAAGAATTTCCCCGTCTCATGCATTGGGAGGGAGTGTTTAGTGTTTATGATGAGTCGCACTTAATTAATTATAAGTACAGCATTAGTACAATCTTTACAGCGTATTATAATAGAAAGTGTCATTTATCACAATTGGAATGGATGTTTACTAAAACTGAGTTAAAAGCAGTTTAAGAAACAGCACGTGTAGAATCTCCATGTTATGCAATAGTAAATACCGTTTGGCAAGAGCAAACTTTTATTTATGAATACGATCATAGAATGTATAGTCATTCTGTTATGTTGGATTCACACACTTCATAAGGCCCCCTTTTTCCCCTTGGTATTAAGATGTGTTTTGGTCGATCAGATCACAAGTGGACGACGCTAAATACAGTTCGGTGTAAACAGGGTCTAAAACGTTTTGAGCTTGTCCACTTTCAACCACTTCCAGAGATAGATGAAAACACATTCGACTGGATTGCTTTCGTAGTGTAAACGCTCATGTAAATGTGTTCAGCCACAAATTAACAATTTAAACTATGACTGGAGACCCAAGTTTGGTTTGAAGATGAAAAATGTACCAAGAACAATGTTCTCTCACCATTCCTGATTTCTAACACTCATTGCTGCTCTCTGTATATTTTTCAGTCGTCTCCGGTCGTGTTCATATGTAAAGTGCATGAGTTTATTTTGTCCATTAGATCAAAAGATCTGAAAAAAATATATATACATTTGTCCTAGACCTTACCATGGAAGAAATCAGGACAGAAGTGGTTTAAAGTGGACAAAAGAGACGGATTAAAACACCCGGTGTAAACAGGAATGTGTCTCCTCTGATCCGATCGACCAAAACGCATCTTAATAGCAGGTGTAAACAGGGCCTTAGAGACATAAAATCAAGATGTTAGTTGGTTCATTTGTCTGATTTAATTCTGTAAGGTCAGCTGAGGGATATTTTTACTTCTTGTTAAACCTTTCCCGTTATCACTGGAATGACTCTCACTTGTGCAATGCTAAAACACTTATCTAAAGTTAAATACGGCAAGTGAAACAATCTTTTTCTCTTACGTAGCACTGTAAAAAAATAGGCCTATAGTGTATTTAAGTTTAAGTAAATTACACTTAATTCTATACACTAAACCCGCCCTTGCATGACACATTAAATTCTTCAGCTCTGAGCTGTGGACGGGGTGGAGATGAAGAGGGGAATATATACCGGACTGCAGTGGAGAGAAACACCAGAGCGAGAGAAGAGACTTACTCCGAGTGCAATAACTCAAGACTGAACACATGTAAGTATTCAACTCAACTCTTTACTTCCATCTCATTTTTAAATAATGACCATTGCCTTCAGGTGATTGTGTGTTTTCTTGGTATTCATCAATCTCTCCTCTCAATGGTTTCAGCTCACACTATGTCTTGTGATCAGTCAGCCATCAACAACTGTTGTCAGGTGGGCCGTTCCCCAGCCGTTAAACTCCAGTGCGACTGCAGTAAAGTGAAGAGCTGCGCTGCTGTTGGCAGGAACTCTTGCAGCTGTGAGACATGCTGTGGTCGTAAGGCTGTCGTCCTCCAGGATGACTGTAAGTGCAGTGGAGTGTGTGGACAGCAGGTGTACGGCTGCTTCAAGCCAGTTTGTCAGCACAACCCCTGCAGCGACCTGACGTCATGCCATGATCATGGAGTCCAGACGCTCATCCAGGATGAAGACAGGAGACCATGTGGAGATCAAGTGTCCGTCTCATTCCCAGTCAATAAGTGGAAGAGCGTGAGCTGCACGCCGGCTTGTGATCAACTGACACTAACTGACAGAAAGCTGTGATTATGTTGGACTGCGATGTTTCAGTCCTCGGGTTCTTCTGTCAAGAATAATGAAGCAGAATTGTATTGCAAAAGTTTAGAATTATAAAGAAATATCAAATAAAAAGAAAAAATTTACAAATAAAATGTGTGTATGGTTAATTTCTGTAATGTTACTTAAAGAGTTTTTCCTTTCATGTTTTTTTACATGTTCTTTCTTTAGTGTGTAATGTTGCTGTTTGAGCATGAAAAAGCTCTGTAAAGTTTCAAAGTCCCTCAAGCATTGGTTCTTCTCTATATCAGTGTTTCTGTTCCCCTGAAACGCCTCCATTGTCATCCTGAGTTTTCTTCTGTGAATGAACACGTCACAATATTCCTCATTTTTGGGTAATCTTTGAATTTTAACAATTCTGATTCTGCTTATCGATTATGATACTTATCGATTTCTAGTTTAGATTCCAATAAGGTAAAAAAAAAAAAAAAGTCGGTTATTCACAATTATTCTAAATATTATTTCTGCAAAACATTTCATTGCAGCTGAACAAAAATTAACAGGCTAAAAAACACTTACACAGGGAACTTTTGCCTGTGGTTTAAAACTACCACAGCAAAAACAACTATCTTAAATTTCAAGCATTATTAAAGTTATGTGTGATAAAAAAAAAAAAAGAACAAACTAGCAAATCACACAAATAAATGCATCAAGATATGATGGAAATTAACATTGTTTTCAGGTATCCACAGAAACTAATCTAATGTAAAATAACACCGCTTTATAAATAAAATATCCATTATAAATATAGTTACAAAAGTTATTCAGTCAATAAAATATTACATTTTCTCTTTTGTTGTTTGATTAACATTAATGACACAAAGTGACAGCAGCCTAATAAACCTGAATAAAAACCTGATGCACGGACCCATTATACTGTTACACAGAGTTTTTTTTAAACTGTTTATGTTGAGACATAATTAAGACATAACCGACTGTGTTTATGTGGATATTGTGACATTTTTGTGTGTATTTGTGCAAAAAGACGCGGAAGAGAACTCAGTTCAGTATTGGCGTGCGCGCAGCACAGAAAACAGCACACAGGTTCCCTTTCGAGGGAACTCGAACTGCGTCGGTTACGACACTAGGGGAACGCCCTTCAGCGTAGCGCGTCTGAATTCATGAATGAAATCGAATCCAATCCCATTGGATGGCACGCCGGCACACAGAAATGTCAGCTTTTTGCTATTCAGCAAGCGCTCTGTGTATGTGTGAAACAATCTGTCCTATTTGGTGTTGTATGTCCTGTTTAAGTCTGCATTGTAATACAGAATCTAGTAGCTCGGATCTCGCGTTTGCCGAGGCAGCGCTTAGATTACGAGTGTACTTTGCAATAAGATTCTGTGGCTGGATCTCGCGTTGCTGAGGCAGCACATAGGTTTTAAGTTTGCCTTGCAATACAGAATCTAGTAGTTCGGATCTCTTTTTTGCCGAGGCAGCATAGGTTACGAGTCTACTTTGCAGCTTGCTGTGTGGGTGCGAGGCATGAACGATCAGCTCCTGAGGGTGCTGGCTGTGTTCATTGAGAAAAAAAAAGAAAAAAACTCGCCGCACACGTGCGTTTCGGGTGTCTCAGCCGGCAAATTTATTGTGTATGACTCGAATCTCGCGTTTGCTAAGGCAGCGCGTTACGGGTCTGCAATAAAATGGACACACGCGATCTGATAATAATACTGTTGTCTTTCTTCTCGAGGGATGAAAGCCAAATTATAACGTCTCGAATCTCGCGTTTGCTGAGGCAGCGTGTAGGTTACGAGATCGTTAAATTAAATATAAAACAGTATTCTGGTGTTTTTTGGCTGCATTTATTTCCTACAGCCTACCATTCAGACCGTGTTTCACTTATCCAGTGGTATGGCTGCATTTAATTCCGAGGAGTTAAAGCAATTAAAAGTCGGATCTGACTTCAAAACTTGGTTAAATATTTTAATTCAGCCTACCATCTGAAGGAGAGTATCGCTCTAGAGGTCCCCCTTAGGATATATATATATATATATATATATATATATATGTATACATTAATATCTGAGCTTGGGACTCTAGGCGGTGCTCCTGCCCAGAGCCTCCTGAGAAGACGATCTGAGGACCGTCCTTCAGCCCAGGAAGGCTAAGGGAAAGAGGTCCTAACTTATATGAGACCTCAGAGGGCCGCCGCGATTGTGGTCCCCTCTCTCGCCGGGCCCTCAGGAAGCTGGCGTCAGTATCCCGCCGTCTTTGACGCTTCGGGACAGGCTAGCTCCCAGCGAGCACACACTGGTCTGTCTGCCCCAAAGGCTTGTCAGTGTTCGGCTTTGCACACTGTGGGTCGTTGTCGGGTTTCCCCTGCCGGTCTTCCGCTTCAGGGTGCCGTCAAGGACTTGCGCAAAACACTGGACACCAGCCCCGAGGGCATGGCGCAGAGGCATGGCAAAACCTCACGAACATTTCTCCATGGGTCCTGTGCACTGTAGAAATTGGATACAGGCTGCGGTTCCGGATCCGCCCACCAATTTAAGTATCAACGGGGTGGTTTGGACTGCAGTAGATCCACAGCAGGGTCTGGTGTTGGAACAGGAAGCTCACTCGCTGCTGGAAAAAGGGGGCCATAAAGGAGTTCCCCCACCAGTCAGGGGGTCCGGGTTCTACAGCCGGTACTTCATAGTTCCAAAGAAGGATGGAGGGTTGCGTCCGTTTCAGATCTAAGGCTTCTGAACCAGTCTCTGCGGAGATTCAGGTTCAAGATGCTCACTATTATCATTGTGAGTCAAATCCAATCCGAGGATTGGTTTGTCACGATAGATCTAAAGGACGCCTACTTTCACATCTCCATCCTTCCATCTCACAGGAAGTTCCTGAGGTTCGCTTTCGGGGGCGAAGCTTACCAATATCGGGTTCTTCCATTCGGCCTCACCCGCCCAACGAACTACATTCTTGGGGGTGGTATGGGACTCAACCACGATGCAGGCACACATGTCTCCTGCACGCATCGAGTCCATGTTAACCACACTAACCAGGGTGAAGCTAGGCCACAC
Source organism: Rhinichthys klamathensis goyatoka (assembly GCF_029890125.1). Taxonomy (NCBI): domain Eukaryota; kingdom Metazoa; phylum Chordata; class Actinopteri; order Cypriniformes; family Leuciscidae; genus Rhinichthys; species Rhinichthys klamathensis. Next base: position 154,399 of record NW_026606890.1, on the reverse strand, counting down.
CATCACAGTAAAACACTTCCAGAGGGTGTTGGGTCTCATGGCAGCAGCGTCCAGCGTCATACCTTCCGGCCTGTTACACATGAGAGCTTTACAGTGGTGGTTGAGAGCCAAGGGGTTTTTCCCGAGGGGAAATCCATTCCAATTGATAAGGGTTATGCGCAGATGCCTTCGTTCCCTATCAATTTGGAAGAAGCCTTGGTTCCTGTCCCAGGGTCCCAATTTGGGAGCGGTATGTCGCCGGGTATCTATTTCGACAGACGCCTCCCTCACGGGCTGGGGCGCGGTCATGGAAGGCCGCTTTTCGAGAGGTCACTGGCAGGACCATAATTTCTCTTGGCACATAAATTGCCTAGAAATGTTGGCGGTGTTCCGAGCTCTGAGGAGATTTTTGCCAGACCTCCAGGGTCGCCACGTTCTCATGAGAACCGACAATACGTCAGTGGTGTCCTATTTAAACCGCCAGGGGGGTCTGAGGTCGCGCCCTCTGTGCAGACTGGCGCATCAGATCCTCCTGTGGTCCCAGCGGAGACTGTCGTCTCTCAGGGCGATGTATGTCCCGGGGGACCAGAACCAGGGAGCAAACATGCTGTCGAGGCAGGGGCTGAGGCCCGGGGAATGGAGACTCCACCCCGAGGTGGTGGAGTTAATATGCGAGAGGTTTGGCCCAGTGGAAGTGGACCTATTTGCGTCACACTGTCCACTGTGGTTCTCCCTCACACATCCAGCCCCGGGGTTGGATGCCATCATGCAGACGTGGCCGAGGCTGCGTCTGTACGCCTTTACCCCAATCGCTCTGCTCCCAGCCGTTCTGGAAAGGGTCCGTCGGGACGGGGTCAGCCTACTATTAGTAACCCCGTTTTGGCCGGCCCGAGTATGGTTTTCGGACATCATCCTGCTTCTGGCGGGCCCGCCATGGCAGATCCCAGGATGAGACCTGCAAGTCGCACCAGGGTTCCCTCTTGGGACCTGGCAGTGGTTCTCGAAGGGCTGGCCGAGGCCACCTTCGAACCATTGGAGTCGGCTGAGGCCAAGAACCTTTCGTTTAAGGTGGTCTTTTTGTTGGCCATTACTTCTCTGAGGAGGGTAGGAGATCTCCAGGTGCTCTCTATTTCCAATGGTTGCTTGGAGTTTGCTCCAGGCAACATTAAGGCCATCTTACACCCCAGGCCCGTCTATTTGCCCAAGGTGCCATCTAGTGTGGCACGGCCTTTGGTTCTGCAGGCATTTCATCCTCCACCTCATGTGACGGCGGATAAGGAGAGACTTCATCTGCTCTGCCCTGTCAGAGCACTGCAGTGTTACATCCAGAGGTCCTCCTCATGGCGGAAGTCGGACCAGTTGCTGGTGTGTTTCAGGTCGCCCAAGAAGGGGCTTCCCGCCTCTAAGCAGACCATTAGCAACTGGATCGTTCAGACTATTACCCTGGCTTATCAGGTGCGCAGTTTGCCTTCACCTATGGCCGTGAGGGCTCACTCCACCAGACGCATAGCATCCTCTAGAGCCCTCCTTTCAGGGGTTTCTATACATGACATATGTGAGGCGGCTGGCTGGGCCACTCTGCACACATTCATGAGGTTTTACAGTCTGGACCTTCCCTCTACACCCGGTGCACGAGTGCTTTCGTCCTAGATTGTGCCTGAAGACAGCTTCACACTAGGATGAGCGGGGTTCATTGTGGTATAGTGGGTATCTCGTTCCCCTAGTGTCGTAACCGACGCAGTTCGAGTTCCCTCGAAAGGGAACGTCTCGGCTTATGTATGTAACCCTTGTTCCCTGAGAAAGGGAACGAGACACTGCGTCGGTTCACCACACCTTACCCCGCCTGGAGCACTTGCTTCATAGCAAAAGCTGACATTGCTGTGTGCCGACGTGCTTTTGAGTACATCCGCTTATGCCGTCACTCGCTACGTCATCACGCAAAGCCAACAGGATTGGATTCGATTTCATTCATGAATTCAAACGCGCTACGCTGAAGGGCGTTCCCCTAGTGTCGTAACCGACGCAGTGTCTCGTTCCCTTTCTCAGGGAACAAGGGTTACATACGTAACCCGAGACGTTTTCTTGCACTTGAATGGTTTAAAGTCATATTAAAATGCACACAGAGAAATCAATAAGAGGAATCAAAATTTTAATCTCATAACAAGTGTCCGGTTTTAATTATACATAAAGGGTTAAAAGATATATCAACCAACCTGGCAAAATTACCTGCTTATTACAAGGCAACTTATCAAATAAATGATAAGTTTCTTTCTTACCAGAGAAAGAAATGGTTATCTGTACTTCATCAATGTGCTTTAATGAGGCGATTCTTTATTTTAGGTTGCAATAGTGTGGCATTATCGAGGAACAGCACGAATATGGAAAGGTTCAGGAGCAGAAGCGATGGCAACTGTTCTTTTGAGACTCAGCGTTTGTCCCTCAGGAGGCAGGAAGGTAAAATGCTGCATCAGCGAGATAAAGAAGAGGAAGAGCTCCATTCCAGCGAGCTGCTCACCTGGACACATCTTCTTACCTGGAAATCAAGGTCTGGATCAGTAAAGCGGAGGTGAACTTTATAAAATCTCATTTTAGTGTATATTAGTTTAAATACACCATTCAAAAATGTTGGGTCAGTAACTTCTTTTTTTACATTTTCTTCTTGAGCCTTTACATTGTCATCCTGGAATATGGTCCGGATGTGTCTACATGGTTGTTTAAGAAATCAAAAGCTACACACTCCATCAATTAGGGTTAGAAAAACTGTTGCCAAACAATATGATAGAAACACTAGAATGTACATTTCCAGAAGAAAATGTGAAGTGGTGCTTGCAGTGGCAAAACTCGCCGCTCGGTTGCTAGGGGTTGGTAATTGATTGCATACGAGCAAAGAACCATGTCTGTACGATACTCTGTTGCTGAGATATGACTTATTCATGTGTTCAGGTGGTTACTAGGGTACTCTATATGGTTGCTATGGTGTGGTTATACAGTTTATGAGATGATATTTAAAGACTAGTTGACAGTCTGAGTCAAAAAAGCCAAACTCCACGTCTCTACGATTTTCTGGAGCTGAAATATAGCTTGTAAATGTTGTTTTATGGTTGCTAGGGTGGCATAAGTGGTTGCTAGGGCGTGGCCATGAAGTTGTTATGTCCCTACTTATTGGCTGCTTGATAGGCCGAGTCAAAAGAGCCCAACCCCAAGTCTCTGTGACCTTCTAGTGAAAAGATATGATCTCACAAATTTTGTGCCAATGTTAAGTCTATGGGAATTTTTTCGTCGGATTTATTGCCCGCTGAACGAACATCGTACAACCGATCACTTAGAAAAGTCATAGCACACCTCTCCTCAATGAGCAGGTCGATTTGACACCTCATTCATGGGTCTACGACTAAAAATGCGGGAGGAGTAGCGTGCCGAAGTTTTGTCTAGGTGAATAGTAATCACAATACTAGAATGTACATTTCCAGAAGAAAATGTGAAGTGGTGCTTGCAGTGGCAAAACTCGCCGCTCGGTTGCTAGCGTGCGGTTAGCTAGTTTTTACCAAGATGCTAGCATGATTAGCATGTTGCTAGCATCATGCTAGAATGATTAACATGTTGTTAGCATTATGCTAGCGTGATTAGCATGTTGCTAGCATGATTAGCATGTTTTGCTAGCATGTTAGCATGATTAGCATTTTGCTAGCATGTTGATAGCATGATGCTAGCATGATTAGCATGATGCTAGCATGGTTGCTAAGGTGTTACTAGGGGGTTGCTAGGGTATTATGGGTGGTTGCTAGGGCGTTGCTAGGCGGTTGCTAGGGTGTTCTGGGTGGTTGCTAGGGTGTTGCTAGGCGGTTGCTAGGGTGTTCTGAGTGGTTGCTAGGGTGTTGCTAGGTGGTTGCTATGGTATTCTGAGTGGTTGCTAGGGTGTTGCTAGGTGGTTTCTATGGTATTCTGGGTGGTTGCTAGGGTGTTGCTAAGCGGTTGCTAGGGTGTTCTGGGTGGTTGCTAGGGTGTTGCTAGGCGGTTGCTAGGGTGTTCTGAGTGGTTGCTAGGGTGTTGCTAGGTGGTTGCTAGGGTATTCTGGGTGGTTGCTAGGGTGTTGCTAGGCGGTTGCTAGGGTGTTCTGGGTGGTTGCTAGGGTGTTGCTAGGCGGTTGCTAGGGTGTTCTGAGTGGTTGCTAGGGTGTTGCTAGGGTGTTGCTAGGCGGTTGTTAGGGTGTTCTGGGTGGTTGCTAAGGTGTTTTGGGTGGTTGCTAGGCGGTTGCTAGGATGTTCTGGGTGGTTGCTAGGGTGTTGCTAGGGGGTTGCTAGGGTGTTTTGGGTGGTTGCTAGGGTGTTGCTAGGTGGTTGCTAGGGTGTTCTAAGTGGTTGCTAGGGTGTTGCTAGGTGGTTGCTAGGGTGTTCTGGGTGGTTGCTAGGGTGTTGCTAGGTGGTTGCTAGGGTGTTCTGAGTGGTTGCTAGGTGGTTGCTAGGGTATTCTGGGTGGTTGCTAGGGTGTTGCTAGGCGGTTGCTAGGGTATTCTGGGTGGTTGCTATGGTGTTGCTAGGCAGTTGCTAGGGTGTTTTAGGTGGTTGCTATGGTATTCTGGATGGTTGCTATGGTGTTACTAGGTGGTTGGTAGTGTTTACATTTGGTTACTATAGAGTTTTTATAATGTTCATGGCATGATTTAGCACTTAGCTAATCAATATTAGCATGTAGCTATTCACAGCTAGCATGTTTAGCATGTAGCAAGTCCTGTTTGCTAGCATGAGTCAAAAGAGCCAACCCCCATCTCTATACGATGTTCTGATGCAGAGATATTGGTCTTGCAAAACGGTTGCTAGGGTACTCTGTTTGGTTGCTAGGGAGTGGCTTGGCAGCTGCCAATCATGAAGCTCCAAAGTCAATGTGAATGTATAAACCAACCCCCATCTCTATACGATGTTCTGATGCAGAGATATAGGTCTTGCAAAATGGTTGCTAGGGTACTCTGTTTGGTTGCTAGGGAGTGGCTTGGCAGCTGCCAATCATGAAACTCCAAAGGCTGCTTGTCAGTATGAATGATATAAACCAACTCCCATGCCTCTGTGACATTCAGAATGGACGATATTCCTTTTTGGATTTTGGTTGCTAAGGTGCTCGACAATGGTTGCTAGGGCGTGGCTAGCAAGTGTTGAGGTGATTCATGATTGGCTGTTTGCTGGCCCGAGTCAAACGAGACCACCCTCATGTTTCTATGACAATTCAGTCCAGAGATATCCCTTCGATCTCTTTCAATGGAAGTCTATGGGAGTTGTTGCTAAGGTGCTCTAAATGGTTGCTAGGGCGTGGCTTGATAGCTTCACAATGATCCTGAGAGACTGATTGGTTGTCTGAGTAAAATGAGTCCGCCCCCTTGTCTCTATGACACTGTGACCCACAGCTATGTTCAATACAAAATCCCTATGTAATTTACCATAGTAGGAGAAACGCATGCATTTCATGGGCCGTCCTACACCATAGTAAGTCAATGGGGCAACTTTGGGCAGCTCCTGCCCCACAGGGGTGCAACTTTTACCCCATTGTGTGGTATATTCTTACAGAGTCTGTCAGCCTCTTCAAATGTGGCAAATTTCACGTTTCTGCGACATCCTCGTTCCGAGCTACGACTCGTCAAAGTTTTTCGCAATGTTAAGTCTATGGGATTTTTTTGGGCCGTTTTTCGCCCCTGGGGCGACCATCGTACCCCCGATCTCTTAGAAAAGTCATAGCACACCATTCCCGAACAGGCCGCACGTTTTGACACCTCATTCATGGGTCTGTGACAAAAACTGCGGGAGGAGTAGCGCGTCAAAAAGTGGCCAGAAGAATAAGAAGAATAAGAATAATAAGTATGTGAGATAACAATAGTGTTGCTTCGCCATAGGCAAGCACCACTAACTAGAATGTACATTTCCAGAAGAAAATGTGAAGTGGTGCTTGCAGTGGCAAAACTCGCCGCTCGGTTGCTAGGGTGCGGTTAGCTAGTTTTTACCAAGATGCTAGCATGATTAGCATGATGCTAGTATCATGCTAGCATGATTAGCATGTTGTTAGCATTATGCTAGCATTATTAGCATGTTGCTAACATCATGCTAGCATGATTAGCATGATGCTAGCTTGATTAGCATGATGCTAGCTTGATTAGCATGTTGCTAGCATGATGCTAGCATGATTAGCATGTTGCTAGCATGTTGCTAGCATGATGCTAGCATGATTAGCATGTTGCTAGCATCATGCTAGCATGATTAGCATGTTGTTAGCATCATGCTACCAACATGCTAGCATGTTGCTAGCAAAAATAAGCATGTTGCAAACATGTTTTAGCTAGATGCTAGCATGATTAGCATATTGCTAGCATCATGCTAGCATTTTTAGCATGTTGCTAGCATGTTGCTAGCATGGTTGCTAAGGTGTTACTAGGTGGTTGCTAGGGTATTATTGGTGGTTGCTAGGGCGTTGCTAGGCGGTTGCTAGGGTGTTCTGGGTGGTTGCTATGGTGTTGCTAGGCGGTTGCTAGGGTATTCTGGGTGGTTGCTAGGGTGTTTTGGGTGGTTGCTAGGCGGTTGCTAGGGTGTTCTGGGTGGTTGCTAGGCGGTTGCTAGGGTGTTCTGGGTGGTTGCTAGGGTGTTGCTAGGTGGTTGCTAGGGTGTTGCTAGGCGGTTGCTAGGGTCTTCTGGGTGGTTGCTAGGGTGTTGCTAGGCGGTTGCTAGGGCGTTCTGGGTGGTTGCTAGGGTGTTGCTAGGCGGTTGCTAGGGTGTTCTGAGTGGTTGCTAGGGTGTTGCTAGGTGGTCGCTAGGGTGTTCTGGGTGGTTGCTATGGTGTTGCTAGGCGGTTGCTAGGGTGTTCTGGGTGGTTGCTATGGTGTTGCTATGCGGTTGCTAGGGTATTCTGGGTGGTTGCTAGGGTGTTTTGGGTGGTTGCTAGGGTATTCTGGGTGGTTGCTAGGGTGTTGCTAGGGTGTTTTGGGTGGTTGCTAGGGTGTTGCTAGGTGGTTGCTAGGGTGTTCTGGGTGGTTGCTAGGGTGTTGCTAGGTGGTTGCTAGGGTGTTCTGGGTGGTTGCTAGGGGGTTGCTAGGTGGTTGCTAGGGTGTTTTGGGTGTTCTGGGTGGTTGCTAGGCGGTTGCTAGGGTATTCTGGGCGGTTGCTAGGGTGTTGCTAGGGTGTTTTGGGTGGTTGCTAGGGTGTTGCTAGGTGGTTGCTAGGGTGTTCTGGGTGGTTGCTAGGGTGTTGCTAGGTGGTTGCTAGGGTGTTCAGGGTGGTTGCTAGGGGGTTGCTAGGTGGTTGCTAGGGTGTTTTGGGTGGTTGCTAGGGTGTTGCTAGGTGGTTGCTAGGGTGTTCTGGGTGGTTGCTAGGGTGTTGCTAGGCGGTTGCTAGGGTGTTCTGGGTGGTTGCTAGGGTGTTGCTAGGTGGTTGCTAGGGTGTTCTGAGTGGTTGCTAGGGTGTTGCTAGGCGGTTGCTAGGGTGTTCTGGGTGGTTGCTAGGCGGTTGCTAGGGTATTCTGGGTGGTTGCTATGGTGTTGCTAGGCGGTTGCTAGGGTGTTTTGGGTGGTTGCTAGGGTGTTTTAGGTGGTTGCTATGGTATTCTGGATGGTTGCTATGGTGTTACTAGGTGGTTGGTAGTGTTCACATTTGGTTACTATAGAGTTTTTATAATGTTCATGGCATGATTTAGCACTTAGCTAATCAATATTAGCATGTAGCTATTCACAGCTAGCATGTTTAGCATGTAGCAAGTCCTGTTTGCTAGCATGAGTCAAAAGAGCCAACCCCCATCTCTATACGATGTTCTGATGCAGAGATATTGGTCTTGCAAAACGGTTGCTAGGGTACTCTGTTTGGTTGCTAGGGAGTGGCTTGGCAGCTGCCAATCATGAAGCTCCAAAGTGAATGTGAATGTATAAACCAACCCCCATCTCTATACGATGTTTTGATGCAGAGATATAGGTCTTGCAAAATGGTTGCTAGGGTACCTTGTTTGGTTGCTAGGGAGTGGCTTGGCAGCTGCCAATCATGAAACTCCAAAGGCTGCTTGTCAGTATGAATGATATAAACCAACTCCCGTGCCTCTGTGACATTCAGAATGGACGATATTCCTCTTTGGATTTTGGTTGCTAAGGTGCTCGACAATGGTTGCTAGGGCGTGGCTAGGAAGTGTTGAGGTGATTCATGATTGGCTGTTTGCTGCCCCGAGTCAAACGAGACCACCCTCATGTTTCTATGACAATTCAGTCCAGAGATATCCCTTCGATCTCTTTCAATGGAAGTCTATGGAACTTGTTGCTAAGGAGCTCTAAATGGTTGCTAGGGCGTGGCTTGATAGCTTCACAATGATCCTGAGAGAATGATTGGCCGTCTGAGTAAAATGAGCCCGCCCCTTTGTCTCTACGACACTGTGATCCAGAGTTATGTTCAATATAAAAGCGGTTTCTATGGTGTAGGACGGCCCATTTCATGGGCCGTCCTACACCATAGTAAGTCAATGGGGAAATTTTGGGCCGCTCCTGCCCCCCAGGGGTGCAACTTTTACCCCATTGTGTGGTATGTTCTTACAGAGCCTGTCAGCCTCTTCAAATGTGGCAAATTTCATGTTTCTGCGACATCCTCGTTCCGAGCTACGACTCGTCAAAGTTTTTCGCAATGTTAAGTCTATGGGATTTTTTTGGGCCGTTTTTCGCCCCTGGGGCAACCATCGTACCCCCGATCTCTTAGAAAAGTCATAGCACACCATTCCCGAACAGGCCGCACGTTTTGACACCTCATTCATGGGTCTGTGACAAAAACTGCGGGAGGAGTAGCGCGTCAAAAAGTGGCCAGAAGAATAATAATAACTAGAATGTACATTTCCAGAAGAAAATGTGAAGTGGTGCTTGCAGTGGCAAAACTCGCCGCTCGGTTGCTAGGGTGTTGTTGGAGTTTGCTATGATGATGCAAGGCAGTTGCTAGGGTGTTCTGGGTGGTTGCTAGGTGGTTGCTAGGGTGTTCTGAGTGGTTGCTAGGGTGTTGCTAGGTGGTTGCTAGGGTATTCTGGGTGGTTGCTAGGGTGTTGCTAGGCGGTTGCTAGGGTGTTCTGGGTGGTTGCTAGGGTGTTGCTAGGTGGTTGCTAGGGTGTTCTGAGTGGTTGCTAGGGTGTTCTGGGTGGTTGCTAGGGTATTCTGGGTGGTTGCTAGGGTATTCTGGGTGGTTGCTAGGGTGTTGCTAGGCGGTTGCTAGGGTGTTCTGGGTGGTTGCTAGGGTGTTGCTAGGCGGTTGCTAGGGTGTTCTGAGTGGTTGCTAGGGTGTTGCTAGGTGGTTGCTAGGGTATTCTGGGTGGTTGCTAGGGTGTTGCTAGGTGGTTGCTAGGGTGTTCTGTGCGGTTGCTAGGCGGTTGCTAGGGTATTCTGGGTGGTTGCTATGGTGTTGCTAGGCGGTTGCTAGAGTGTTTTGAGTGGTTGCTAGGCGGTTGCTAGGGTGTTCTGGGTGGTTGCTAGGGTGTTGCTAGGCGGTTGCTAGGGTGTTCTGGGTGGTTGCTAGGGCGTTGCTAGGGTGTTCTGGGTGGTTGCTAGGGTGTTCTGGGTGGTTGCTAGGGTGTTGCTAGGTGGTTGCTAGGGTGTTTTGAGTGGTTGCTAGGCGGTTGCTAGGGTGTTCTGGGTGGTTGCTAGGGTGTTGCTAGGCGGTTGCTAGGGTGTTCTGGGTGGTTGCTAGGGCGTTGCTAGGCAGTTGCTAGGGTGTTCTGGGTGGTTGCTAGGGTGTTGCTAGGGTAATTTGGGTGGTTGCTATGGTGTTACTAGGTGGTTGGTAGTTGTCAAAGATGGTTACTGTTGAGTTTGTAGCATTTTATTGGCATGATTTAGCACTTAGCTAATCAATATTAGCATGTAGCTATTCACTGCTAGTATGTGTAGCATGTAGCAAGTCCTGTTTGCTAGCATGAGTCAAAAGACCCAACCCCCATCTCTATACGATGTTCTGATGCAGAGATATTGGTCTTGCAAAACGGTTGCTAGGGTACTCTGTTTGGTTGCTAGGGAGTGGCTTGGCAGCTGCCAATCATGAAGCTCCAAAGTCAATGTGAATGTATAAACCAACCCCCATCTCTATACGATGTTCTGATGCAGAGATATTGGTCTTGCAAAATGGTTGCTAGGGTACTCTGTTTGGTTGCTAGGGAGTGGCTTGGCAGTTGCCAATCATGAAACTCCAAAGGCTTCTTGTCACTATGAATGATATAAACCAACTCCCACGCCTTTGTGACATTCAGAATGGAAGATATCCCTCATTGGATTTTGGTTGCTAAGGTGCTCGACAATGGTTGCTAGGGCGTGGCTAGGAAGTGTTGAGGTGATTCATGATTGGCTGTTTGCTGCCCCGAGTCAAACGAGACCACCCTCATGTTTCTATGACAATTCAGTCCAGAGATATCCCTTCGATCTCTTTCAATGGAAGTCTATGGGAGTTGTTGCTAAGGTGCTCTAAATGGTTGCTAGGGCGTGGCTTGATAGCTTCACAATGATCCTGAGAGACTGATTGGTTGTCTGAGTAAAATGAGCCCGCCCCCTTGTCTCTATGACACTGTGATCCAGAGTTATGTTCAATATAAAAGCGGTTTCTATGGTGTAGGACGGCCCATTTCATGGGCCGTCCTACACCATAGTAAGTCAATGGGGAAACTTTGGGCAGCTCCTGCCCCCCAGGGGTGCAACTTTTACCCCATTGTGTGGTATGTTCTTACAGAGTCTGTCAGCCTCTTCAAATGTGGCAAATTTCACGTTTCTGCGAAATTCACACTCTGAGCTATGACTCGTCAAAGTTTTTCGCAATGTTAAGTCTATGGGATTTTTTTGGGCCGTTTTTCGCCCCTGGGGCGACCATCGTACCCCCGATCTCTTAGAAAAGTCATAGCACACCATTCCCGAACAGGCCGCACGTTTTGACACCTCATTCATGGGTCTGTGACAAAAACTGCGGGAGGAGTAGCGCGTCAAAAAGTGGCCAGAAGAATAATAATAAGAAGAATAATAATAAGTATGTGAGATAACAATAGTGTTGCTTCGCCATAGGCAAGCACCACTAATTATAAGAAGAATAATAAGTATGTGAGATAACAATAGTGTTGCTTCGCCATAGGCAAGCACCACTAATAATAATCACTGCAATGATGATCCAATCATAGACTCTTAAAGTCCCCCTGTGGTGAAAATCAAGTTTTTAATGTTGTTTATACATCTATGTGGTGTTTTTAATATGCTTTAAGACAAACCATGTGTAAATTCATGACAACAGCATTGCTGAGTATTTTCTGCTTAAAACTGCAGCGAACCAAAGACAGTCTCAAAAACACGGTTTGAAATCGCTGGTGTTTCTGACGTCACAAACTACCTTGTAATCAATCAGATCAACGTGTGATCGTCAACAAATCGATCTCCGCTGTGAGTGAGTGGAGGCGGGGCTAATTTGCATATTCATAGAACCGCCTATACTAAATGAAGCAAGGGTGTAGAGATACATTTCAAGGAAAAAACTTTAAATATGTCATTTTGGTGATCAAAGATGAGTTTTTAAGGGATAAAATCATTGACTACAGGGGGACTTTAAGCATTTGCCGATTTAAATCCAAACACCGAATTTTTTTTTTTTTTTTTTTGCCGGGCAGTGGTGTAGAAATACTAAAATTTTAAAGTACTTTTTTAGACTAGAGAAATAATGCATTAACACGTTTTTTATTTTAACATCTTTATTTTCCATTTATTTATTTGTACTTTTAGCAGTGTTACAGAAAATAATCAAGCAAAACAATCACCTTCTGCTACATTTTTGACTGTAAACTAAGAACAGCAGTCATCACAATCCAACATACAGTAATCACATCATGTTGTCAATTGCACGGGCATGAGTCGGCTTGCAGCACGGCCCTTCTGAATCCAGATTGACGACTGGAAAGCGCCCAATCATCTTGTTTCCACATGACTGAATGCCTTTGCCGTCACTGCTAACATTCTTGACGTCTTGATCATGGCATGACATCAGAGTGTTGCGCTCACAAACCGGCTTGCAGAAAGCCTCTTCTGAGTCTCCTGAATCGATAACTTGAAAACGCCCGATCACCTTTCTTCCACATGGTGGCACACCTTCGCACTCATCTTTAATATTCTTGCTGGCAACTTCCTTATAATCATAGTCAAAGCATGGTGGGATGAAGTTGCAGGGGTTACTGCAAGGATTGTTGCATGCCACTTTCTTGCAATCATCCTTAAAACCATAATCACAGCATGATGGGACACAGTTGCAGAATTTAGTGCAAGGTTTAACACAGCATGCCACTTTCTTGCTGTTGCTCTTACAACCACATTCACAGCATGACAGGACGAGGTTGTAAGGACGACTGCAAGGGTTGTTGCAAACTGGCACACAGCATGGCGCTTCCTTGCAATCGTCCAGCGTAGTGACTGCAAAGCGTCCGACCGGGCAACACTTGATGATTGACTTTTCACAAGACATAGTGTGAGCTGCAACAAACAAACAAAAGAGTGTGAGAGAAAGAGACTGGGAGAGAATAAATGGCAAGACAAAACTGTCTTTTAGTAGCTATTCAAAAACAGAAAACTCTTGTCATTGGATAAAGCATGTTTCCTAGAGTTTGCCTAATTAAATATTCATGGCCTTAAAGTCATAAAGTTTCTGAAAAATTCAATTGTCTTTCAGACAGAGTTCAAAATGTCTAACAGCGACAGGAAATGTTTTTAGTAGTTTTTTAGAAATTCAAATGAATGGATGAGAAATGCTTCTCCCCAACATCTACAAGGTCATTCTCTAAGATCTGCATGCCCGTTTTCTGAGAGCACCAGAATCTGAGTTCAAAACTCACATGTTTTCAGTCGTTTTTCTTGATTGTGTTGAAAGGCTCTTGTCTGTCTTGCTGGAAGCAACTCTTCTCTCGCTCTGGTGTTTCTCTCCTCTGCAGTCCGGTATATATTCCCCTCTTCATCTCCACCCCGTCCACAGCTCAGAGCTGAAGAGTGTGAAGAATTTCCCCGTCTCATGAGAGGGACAGTTTAGTGTTTAGGATGAGTCTCACTTATTTAACTTAAATACAGCACCAGTGCAATCTTCACATTATTACATAAGCAAATTGTGTCAATTAAGTAATGATGGGGAGGGAGGTTTAATGAGAAGTAATGAGAGTATAACACAACGCCATTCGTTGTTATCTAGGCTAAAATAATATTTCATTAAAAATGAATGAGAATTTTTAAGCATTTGTCTATTGTACGTCCTTACCATACAGTATTCTATTATTTTATAACATAAATGAGAAATATACCTTAAACGAACAAAAATAATGATAATTTGTTCTAATAAACCTTTTACATAATCTTATATATTTAGTCTCATCTAAAAGCCACAGTGCAGAACATAATAGTGTAATTATTGTAATATTATGTATTTATAATTATGCAGCTATAAATAAGTCAGCTATCAGTCTTTACTGACTCAAGCCTGCAGTTCGTGAACTAGTCATGCTTAAAATCGAGATGCTTCATTCTACCATCCAGTCAGTCACATGACATCATCACTGCAAACTGCTCGACTGAATGATTCAATCCTCTGGAAAATAGGCAAATTATGTTCTATATGTATCTCACTGAAATAATTAATTGCAACAAATGGCACACCAAAGTTTGGACTGTGCTTAAATGCAACAAGTTTAATTTGTTTAATTTTATATAAAAATGGTTTTGTGTGTGTGTGTGTATGTTACGTTTTTTAATCTATTTCATGCACTGGCCCATCCGGGACACTATTAGCTAGCCAGGGTTCAAAGCGTCAAATGCGAGTAGAAATCGGCGTTGAAACGGCACTTTTTTATGATTTTTGACAATGGTGGTGAGAATGTGATTTGGCTTAGTGTGTTCACCAAATCACAGTGGTTGTGATGTAGTATATAAATATATAGTCTGACGTGTTGCATGTTCTGTAAAACTAAATAAAATAAAATAAAATAAAAATAATGTTAATGATAATTATTGTGATAATTATAATGATAATTAATGTATCTTTTTTAATTTGATAAAAAAAAAATGAAATGAGGGGAGGGAGGGGTGGTCAAGTTTTCCTTCTTTTTGTCTTTAATCTCATGCCTGTCAGTGTTCGCTAAATCGAGTGTCGAATGAGTTCTCCTCTGTGGAGAACGATGCTATGTGAAAGGAACAATGTTTTGATACTTTTCCATATTGAATATGATTGCAGGGTCTGTTTACAGTGTATTCAGGGAAGTAGGCCTATTAATGTCTCTCTAATATTGTGGTTGTTGAGGGGCTGTTATAAAATATTCAACTAACACAATTAATTAACCCAACGGGATGAAATGGGCTGAAAAATGGGCCCCATATAGAATTGCAAGTAATTGTTTTATTAAATGCAATACATTTCTCATATGTATTTTCTCATAATTTCATCTGACTCCATAAAATGAAAAGGTTTTTAATGTTATCTGTGCATCATTAAATATAAGCGAAAGTTTGACTAATTCCTTTTAACTCTAGTGAAATAATATCTAATATATAATAATATAATATATAATAATATAAGTCAGTTAGAAGAATCATCAAATGTAACAATTTATTATGTCAGGTAAATTTATCGTCAGTTCAAAGATAATCAATACAAAATATCAAATGTTCTGGAATAAAAAAGAAGACGAACCCGACATTAGGAAAATAGGCTACGTGAAGCTGGGAGTCTCGCGGACTCCACCTTCACAGGCTCATCTGAGGTACAGAAAAGGCCCTGATCCTTCCACTGCATTTCATTATATAGCCAGACCTCATTTCATATGTAAACATGAGTTTACAGTGGAAATTTACTGTTCACCCAGACTTACTGGGGGTAGAAGTTGACCATTTGCTAACAGTGGTCATTTGCATTCGGGAATTGACACCTTTTGGGAGTAGGACCATGAGACCACATTCCTTGTGCCAGTTATCCCTCAACTCTTAAAAACCTTATTACCTTTTGTTTTACTTATTTGGAAATAGGACACTTGTACCAGTCGCACTGAGACATTTCAAATAATACTAAACACATGTATAAAAGTGTATGATAGTTGTTCAAATTAAAACCATATAGATTCTTGTGTGAGTTTGGGTGATCTCTGCGAGAGTGGGGGATGCGGGGAAGAAGTGTGTGTGTGAGAGTTCAAATGTTAATTTGCAGCAAGGTCCTTCGTCTCATAGACCAGTGGTCAGGTCTATCTCTTCAACCAGTTTTCCAGTCTTACAGTTCCATAACGGCCCCATGTAACATTGCCCAGATGGATTTCATTCAGGATTGCACTTACTACAAGGTGGGACCCACGTGACAACATGCACAAGACCCATCTCGGCCCCAAGACAAAAACAGGTTCTTTTTATTTTATTGATTGTTTTAGATTGTTTTAGTCAGTGAGCTTTTTTTATATTAAAATGTGTTGTATTCAAATGTGAAAATATACCACATTCTGTTCTGATCTCTATATTTGATTTCAGGAACACAAGTGTATGTTTAGAACTATAAAAATAATCCATCCACATGTGCATATTCTTTTTAAAGGTTTTATTTGTCATTTCTTTGTATTTTTAGCCTAATTTTTCCATTAAACATCAATTTAACAACAACATTTCTACTTTATTCTTCTAAACAGAAGAACCCGAGGACTGAAACATCGCAGTCCAACATAATCACAGCTTTCTGTCAGTTAGTGTCAGTTGATCACAAGCCGGCGTGCAGCTCACGCTCTTCCACTTATTGACTGGGAATGAGACGGACACTTGATCTCCACATGGTCTCCTGTCTTCATCCTGGATGAGCGTCTGGACTCCATGATCATGGCATGACGTCAGGTCGCTGCAGGGGTTGTGCTGACAAACTGGCTTGAAGCAGCCGTACACCTGCTGTCCACACACTCCACTGCACTTACAGTCATCCTGGAGGACGACAGCCTTACGACCACAGCATGTCTCACAGCTGCAAGAGTTCCTGCCAACAGCAGCGCAGCTCTTCACTTTACTGCAGTCGCACTGGAGTTTAACGGCTGGGGAACGGCCCACCTGACAACAGTTGTTGATGGCTGACTGATCACAAGACATAGTGTGAGCTGAAACCATTGAGAGGAGAGATTGATGAATACCAAGAAAACACACAATCACCTGAAGGCATTGGTCATTATTTAAAAATGAAATAGAAGTAAAGAGTTGAGTTGAATACTTACATGTGTTCAGTCTTGAGTTATTGCACTCGGAGTAAGTCTCTTCTCTCGCTCTGGTGTTTCTCTCCTCTGCAGTCCGGTATATATTCCCCTCTTCATCTCCACCCCGTCCACAGCTCAGAGCTGAAGAATTTAATGTGTCATGCAAGGGCGGGTTTAGTGTATAGAATTAAGTGTAATTTACTTAAACTTAAATACACTATAGGCCTAATTTTTTTACAGTGCTACGTAAGAGAAAAAGATTGTTTCACTTGCCGTTGTAAGGATTCAGGGCGGATCTAATCCGTGGGGAATTTGCATATCATAATTAATAATTGGTAATTAATAATTATTCATACATGTTTGGATTAGATCAGTCTTACATTAAATTTAATCTCCCTCTAAGGGAGGATCTGTCATTTTACCTGCATGCATACGTGTGAATCCCGGAAATTAACCACAAGTTGATTGTAGTTAATTACACGGACCATGTTTCACAAACAGGTAAAATGAATTAGCTCAATTGTCAGGATAATATTTGTGGGATCCATAATATCATCTTACTTTATAGGATTTCAGGAAACGCAATTCTCTGGCCAGAAGAATTGGGTTTCCCGCCCTATCAACACATAACGTTACTCTTTAAAGTATCTTTAATTCGTAAAGCTTGTAGCATAAGTTAGACCTTTGGCACTTAAGTGACTTGAAATTGAGCAAAGAGACAGCACATCAATCTAATGAATATATAATTAATTTAATAGAGGCATGACTACTTATGTATTTACTACGGTTACATGGGATATATGTATTTACAAACACATAGACAACAATGAACAATACAATAAGACATCAATGAACGAGAAATGCATAAAGTTTGGACAATGGATAACGTACACGCGTGAGCGAGTAAGAGAGAGAGGAAAGGGGATGGGGAGAGAGAGAACAGAGAAATTGGGAGAATTTCATTGGCAGGAAGACATTCACCTCTCCGATTACAACACGAAACATCATCTTAAAACTTCTTAGAAGCTCTATAAAGAGATTATACTTGCAATCAACTTATGTTATGGTCTCTCTCTGTGTCGAGGCATTCCTGTACGGCCCTGTCCGGCCGCGTGAGCTGAGTCCTTTGTGTGTGAGGAAGCGTCACGTGGGCTGCTTGGCGCGCGTGTTGAACGGAGGTTTAAAGTCTTTAGTGTAACATTTCCAAAGGGAAATAAAGATCTCTACGGGGAAATCACGCGGAGTTAACGTTACATCTTTGCAAGGCCGGCGAAGAAGCGCGTGCTTCGCTCGGTCCGGCGCGTCACGCGGTCACGTGCGCGTGTTTCTCCTTCAAAGCGAGCGCGCGCTCGTTTAAAGGTCCCTTGTAGATGGATTTGCTGAAGAGATATGTCACGGGGTTTTCTTTTCAATCGTCGATTGGAATTAAACACAGAGACTTATCTACAACTGAAAAACACAAACTAAACTAGAAACAAATAAAAGAAAGGCGAAGAACTCGCCCGGAGGCGAGACGTTACATCATGACACGAGGACACGGGAGGAAGAGCGAGTCCAGAGGGAGGTTCAGTCCTCTTTAGAGGAACTGGAGTCCACACCTCTGAGGTGCGAACTGGCCAATGACATTCAACGAAACTTTTGGCGGCCAAATTCTCTTTGTCTTGTCAAAGTTAAACTATGGCCGTGTCCGCCTCTTTTATGACCAGTCAGAATTTGTCAGAATCATTCCACAAGATGATAAAAACATAGAAAACATACATTTTACTGTAATCTTCTGTATCTGACCAAATCAGTTGGAACGAGATAATTAAAACGGTACCAAACACAACATTTACACATAATTGGAATATGAAGATACATCTTAATACATAACTTTTAAACTCTCAAGAGTTTCACTGATACGCTAGGAGATCATTTCTAAACTACCATGGACTGGGAAACACACAGACATACAGGAATATATCGTATACAATTGTTAATGGCTCGTTTTATGCGTGTAATGTAAAGGTCCATTATGTGTGTGTGTGTGTGTTGGTTCGTGTGTGTGTGTGTTAGAGTTCTGTTATCTCTTTTGCAGAGATGGGGGAGGGCATGGAATGTTTCAAGCATTTTATGACTCTGGCCATTCCTGAGAGAGAGAGTGTGTGTGTGTGTGTTGCATTCAGTCTTTTTGGGTCTTTAGCAGGATGTATTTAGTTATTCAGATTCACCCTTTTAGCCCAGTCCTTACACCGTATTTAACTTTAGATAAGTGTTTTAGCATTGCACAAGTGAGAGTCATTCCAGTGATAACGGGAAAGGTTTAACAAGAAGTAAAAATATCCCTCAGCTGACCTTACAGAATTAAATCAGACAAATGAACCAACTAACATCTTGATTTTATGTCTCTAAGGCCCTGTTTACACCTGCTATTAAGATGCGTTTTGGTCGATCGGATCAGAGGAGACACATTCCTGTTTACACCGGGTGTTTTAATCCGTCTCTTTTGTCCACTTTAAACCACTTCTGTCCTGATTTCTTCCATGGTAGGGTCTAGGACAAATGTATATATATTTTTTTCAGATCTTTTGATCTAATGGACAAAATAAACTCATGCACTTTACATATGAACACGACCGGAGACGACTGAAAAATATACAGAGAGCAGCAATGAGTGTTAGAAATCAGGAATGGTGAGAGAACATTGTTCTTGGTACATTTTTCATCTTCAAACCAAACTTGGGTCTCCAGTCATAGTTTAAATTGTTAATTTGTGGCTGAACACATTTACATGAGCGTTTACACTACGAAAGAAATCCAGTCTAATGTGTTTTCATCTATCTCTGGAAGTGGTTGAAAGTGGACAAGCTCAAAACGTTTTAGACCCTGTTTACACCGAACTGTATTTAGCGTCGTCCACTTGTGATCTGATCGACCAAAACACATCTTAATACCAAGGGGAAAAAGGGGGCCTTATGAAGTGTGTGAATCCAACATAACAGAATGACTACATTCTATGATCGTATTCATAAATAAAAGTTTTTTTTCTACATAGTGCATGTAGTATGAAAACATAATTTGAGAATGCTCTTGCCAAACGGTATTTACTATTGCATAACATGGAGATTCCACACGTGCTGTTTATTAAACTGCTTTTAACTCAGTTTTAGTAAACATCCATTCCTATTGTGATACATGGCACTTTCTCTTATAATACGCTGTAAAGATTGTACTAATGCTGTACTTATAATTAATTAAGTGCGACTCATCATAAACACTAAACACTCCCTCCCAATGCATGAGACGGGGAAATTCTTCACACTCTTCAGCTCTGAGCTGTGGACGGGGTGGAGATGAAGAGGGGAATATATACCGGACTGCAGAGGAGAGAAACACCAGAGCGAGAGAAGAGACTTACTCCGAGTGCAATAACTCAAGACTGAACACATGTAAGTAGTCAACTCAACTCTTCACTTGTATTTCATTTTTAAATAATGACCAATGCCTTCAGGTGATTGTGTGTTTTCTTAGTATTCATCAATCTCTCCTCTCAATGGTTTCAGCTCACACTATGTCCTGTGATCAGTCAGCCATCAACAACTGTTGTCAGGTGGGCCGTTCCCCAGCCGTTAAACTCCAGTGCGACTGCAGTAAAGTGAAGAGCTGCGCTGCTGTTGGCAGGAACTCTTGCAGCTGTGAGACATGCTGTGGTCGTAAGGCTGTCGTCCTCCAGGATGACTGTAAGTGCAGTGGAGTGTGTGGACAGCAGGTGTACGGCTGCTTCAAGCCAGTTTGTCAGCACAACCCCTGCAGCGACCTGACGTCATGCCATGATCATGGAGTCCAGACGCTCATCCAGGATGAAGACAGGAGACCATGTGGAGATCAAGTGTCCGTCTCATTCCCAGTCAATAAGTGGAAGAGCGTGAGCTGCACGCCGGCTTGTGATCAACTGACACTAACTGACAGAAAGCTGTGATTATGTTGGACTGCGATGTTTCAGTCCTCGGGTTCTTCTGTTTAGAAGAATAAAGGAAATGTTATTGTTAAATTGATGTTTAATGGGAAAATTAGGCTAAAAATACAAAGAAATGACAAATAAAACCTTTTAAAAGAATATGCAAATGTGGATGGATTATTTTTTATAAGTTTTAAGCATGCACTTGTGTTACTGAAATCAAATATAGAGATCAGAACAGAATGTGGTATATTTTCACATTTGAATACAATACATTTTAATATAAAAAAAGCTCACTGACTAAAACAATCTCAAAAAATCAATAAAATAAAAAGAACCTGTTTTTGTCTTGGGGCCGAGATGGGTCTTGTGCATGTTGTCACGTGGGTCCCACCTTGTAGTAAGTGCAATCCTGCATGAAGTCCATCTGGGCAATTAACTTGGGGCCGTTATTGAACCCACGGACAATTCTATATGGGGCCCATTTTTCAGCCCATTTCATCCCGTTGGGTTAATTAATTGTGTTAGTTGAATATTTTTATAACACCCCCTTAACAACCACAATATTAGAGAGACATTAATAGGCCTACTTCCCTGAATACACTGTAAACAGACCCTGCAATCATATTCAATATGGAAAAGTATCAAAACATTGTTCCTTTCACATAGCATCGTTCTCCACAGAGGAGAACTCATTCGACACTCGATTTAGCGAACACTGACAGGCATGAGATTAAAGACAAAAAGAAGGAAAACTTGACCACCCCTCCCTCACCTCATTTCATTTTTTTATCAAATTAAAAAGATACATCATATATTGCAATAATATATACTATTGTACTGTAAAATTTGAATAATTTTCTAAGTATTTAATAATCATTAAATAATAATATATTATAATATAATACAATATATGTTATAAAAAAGTAATTGTTATTATTATTAACAATGCAAATAATTATCATTAACATTATTTTTATTTTATTTTATTTAGTTTTACAGAACATGCAACATGTCAGACTATATATTTATATACTACATCACAACCACTGTGATTTGGTGATCACACTAAGCCAAATCACATTCTCACCACCATAATAGTGTCCCGGATGCCAGTGCATGAAATAGATGTTACAAAACGTAACACACACACACACACAAACAAAACCATTTTTATATAAAATTAAAAAATGTAAACTTGTTGCATTTAAGCACAGTCCAAACTTTGGTGTGTCATTTGTTGCAATTCATTATTTCAGTGAGATACATATATAACATAATTTGCCTATTTTCCAGAGGATTGAATCATTCAGTCGAGCAGTTTGCAGTGATGATGTCATGTGACTGACTGGATGGTAGAATGAAGCATCTCGATTTTAAGCATGACTAGTTCACGAACTGCAGGCTTGAGTCAGTAAAGACTGATAGCTGACTTATTTATAGCTGCATAATTATAAATACATAATATTACAATAATTACACTGTTATGTTCTGCACTGTGGCTTTTAGATGAGACTATAAATATATAAGATTATGTAAAATGTTTATTAGAACAAATTATCATTATTTTGGTTTAAGGTATATGTCACGGTGGGTTGTGGAGAATGGAAGAGAGGATTCAAGCGCAGAGTGAATGATGAGGTTTTAATAAAGAAAACATGAAATAAACAAACCAACAAAAGAATCCAATGATTTCCAAACTAAATCCAACACAGACATGGCAAAACAGGACCGGTACAGAACTCCACCCAACTAACACCAAAACAATAAACAACGAACGAGCACAGGACAGCAAACACAGGAAGACTAAATAGGGAGTCAAACAAGGAGGGTAACGAGACAGACAGGTGGAGCAAATAAACCAATAATCAGATAACAAGAGGGAGGGGTCAACAATGACGAGAGCACATGGCTCAACATAACAAACACCCATGTGCAACACAAGACTGGACAGACATGTGACAGTATATTTCTCATTTATGTTATAAAATAATAAGACTGCATGGTAAGGACGTACAACAGACAAATGCTTAAAAATTCTCATTCCTTTTTTTAATGAAATTTAATTTTATCCTAGATAACAACGAATGGCATTGTGTTATACTCTCATTATCATTAAACCTCCCTCCCCATCATTACTTAATTGACACAATTTGCTTATGTAATAATGTGAAGATTGCACTGGTGCTGTATTTAAGTTAAATAAGTGAGACTCATCCTAAACACTAAACTGTCCCTCTCATGAGACGGGGAAATTCTTCACACTCTTCAGCTCTGAGCTGTGGACGGGGTGGAGATGAAGAGGGGAATATATACCGGACTGCAGAGGAGAGAAACACCAGAGCGAGAGAAGAGTTGCTTCCAGCAAGACAGACAAGAGCCTTTCAACACAATCAAGAAAAACGACTGAAAACATGTGAGTTTTGAACTCAGATTCTGGTGCTCTCAGAAAACGGGCATGCAGATCTTAGAGAATGACCTTGTAGATGTTGGGGAGAAGCATTTCTCATCCATTTATTTAAAATTTCTAAAAAAAATACTTAAAACATTTGCTGTCGCTGTTGGACATTTTGAACTCTGTCTGACAGACAATTGAATTTTTCAGAAACTTTATGACTTTAAGGCCATGAATATTTAATTAGGCAAACTCTAGGAAACATGCTTTATCCAATGACAAGAGTTTTCTGTTTTTGAATAGCTACTAAAAGACAGTTTTGTCTTGCCATTTATTCTCTCCCAGTCTCTTTCTCTCACACTCTTTTGTTTGTTTGTTGCAGCTCACACTATGTCTTGTGAAAAGTCAATCATCAAGTGTTGCCCGGTCGGACGCTTTGCAGTCACTACGCTGGACGATTGCAAGGAAGCGCCATGCTGTGTGCCAGTTTGCAACAACCCTTGCAGTCGTCCTTACAACCTCGTCCTATCATGCTGTGAATGTGGTTGTAAGAGCAACAGCAAGAAAGTGGCATGCTGTGTTAAACCTTGCACTAAATTCTGCAACTGTGTCCCATCATGCTGTGATTATGGTTTTAAGGACGACTGCAAGAAAGTGGCATGCAACAATCCTTGCAGTAACCCCTGCAACTACATCCCACCATGCTTTGACTATGATTATAAGGAAGTTGCCAGCAAGAATATTAAAGATGAGTGCGAAGGTGTGCCACCATGTGGAAGAAAGGTGATCGGGCGTTTTCAAGTTATCGATTCAGGAGACTCAGAAGAGGCTTTCTGCAAGCCGGTTTGTGAGCGCAACACTCTGATGTCATGCCATGATCAAGACGTCTAGAATGTTAGCAGTGAAGGCAAAGGCATTCAGTCATGTGGAAACAAGATGATTGGGCGCTTTCCAGTCGTCAATCTGGATTCAGAAGGGCCGTGCTGCAAGCCGACTCATGCCCGTGCAATTGACAACATGATGTGATTACTGTATGTTGGATTGTGATGACTGCTGTTCTTAGTTTACAGTCAAAAATGTAGCAGAAGGTGATTGTTTTGCTTGATTATTTTCTGTAACACTGCTAAAAGTACTAATAAATAAATGGAAAATAAAGATGTTAAAATAAAAAAACGTGTCAATGCATTATTTCTTTAGTTTAAAAAAGTAGTTTAAAATGTTAGCATTTCTACACCACTGCCCGGCAAAAAAAAAAAAAAAAAAAAGTCGCTGTTTGGATTTAAATAGGCAAATGCTTAAAGTCCCCCTGTAGTCAGTCATTGTCTCCCTTAAAAACTCATCTTTCATCACCAAAATGACATATTTAAACTATTTTCCTTGAAATGTATCTCTACACCTAGCCTGGGAAAACCCAGACAACTTCCGGCAAATTTAGATTTGCTCTGAAAGTTAGTCTGGCAAAGAGCTCATTCAAGCCCATTTCCAATCCGCCGAAATCGAGGCACCAATCAGAAACGTTGGGGCGGGCTTTACATGATGACGACAGCGCTGGGATTTTGAAGCAGATTTTGTAGCCTACATTACAAAGATGGATGCCGCCGTCGAACATCACTCGTTCGAATCAGCTATCGCGTCTGTTTTAAGCAATTTGAACGTTTCCTTTTTGTTAAAAACCGAGCAAAGAACAACACTCGGAGAACAACCGCTCTGCATACGTCATCTCCTTCATCGCTCAGGGGTGCGTTTCCCGAAAGCATCGTTAGCCAACTATGGTCGTAAGTTGGTCGCAAATCCCATTGAACTCTATTGGTAACGACGGAACTTGGCTAACGATGGCCATAGTTGGCTAACGATGCTTTCGGGAAACGCACCCACGATTGGGTTTAGCTCTATCCGCGACGTCCGTTGGTGACGCCCCTCTGGAAATGATTAGTCTATGACGCTTTGCCAGACCATTACTCAGTTACAACTGAGAATGGTCTGGTTTTAACCAGGCTACTCTACACCCTTACTTCATTTAGTATAGGCGGTTCTATGAATATGAAATTAGCCCCGCCTCCACTCACTCACAGCGGCTCAGAGATCCACTCGTTGACGATCACACGTTGATCTGATTGGTTACAAGGTAGTTTGTGACGTCAGAAACACCAGCGATTTCAAACCGTGTTTTTGGTTCACTGCAGTTTTAAGCAGAAAATACTCAGCAATGCTGTTGACATGAATTTACACATGGTTTGTGTAGCAAGGTTCGTGTTTAAGTGGAGGAAGAAGGAGGCGGGAACCGGCGGACAATCAAAATAAAACTTTATTTTAAATGAACTAAACACAATACCTGCCAGCAGTCCCTCACGGAACTGCTGGCTACCCAAAATAAAATATAACTACCTGCCAGCAGCCCCTCACGGACGACTGCTGGCTACCAAAATAAAATAAAACAAAACACAAACAAAAGCAGGCCTGTTCCTCTCTCCATCATCCACTCCGTCGCTCCTCCTTTATGCTTCCGCTCCTCCGTGAGAGATGCGAGACCGGTGTGCTTCCCAGGTGCTGGTCATTAGCAATCGCACCACCGGCCTCGCGACGTTCTCTCACGTCCCTCGGTCGTCCTGCTCACCACAGTTTGTCTTAAAGCATATTAAAAACACCACATAGATGTATAAACAACATTAAAAACTTGATTTCGACCACAGGTGGACTTTAAGAGTCTATGGTTGGATCATCATTGCAGTGATTATTATGTTTCTATCATATTGTTTGGCAACATTTCTTCTAACCCTAATTGATGGAGTGTGTAGCTTTTGATTTCATAATTTCATGGATGTGTCAACCATGTAGACACATCCTGACCATATTCTAGGATGACAATGTAAAGATTCAAGAATAAAATGTAAAAAGAATTTACTGACCCAACACTTTTGAATGGTAGTGTATATAAACTAATATACACTAAAATGAGATTTTATAAAGTTCCCCTCCGCTTTACTGATCCAGACCTTGATTTCCAGGTAAGAGGATGTGTCCAGGTGAGCAGCTCGCTGGAATGGGGCTCTTCCTCTTCTTTATCTCGCTGATGCAGCGTTTTACCTTCCTGCCTCCTGAGGGACAAACGCTGAGTCTCAAAAGAACAGTTGCCATCGCTTCTGCTCCTGAATCTTTCCATATTCGTGCTGTTCCTCGATAATGCGACACTATTGCAACCTAAAATAAAGAATCGCCTCATTAAAGCACATTGATGAAGTATAACCATTTCTTTCTCTGGTAAGAAAGAAACTTATCATTTATTTGATAAGTTGCCTTGTAATAAGCAGGTAATTTTGCCAGGTTGGTTGATATATCTTTTAACCCTTTATGTATAATTAAAATCGGACACTTGTTATGAGATTAAAATTTTGATTCCTCTTATTGATTTCTCTGTGTTCATTTTAATATGACTTTAAACCATTCAAGTGCAAGAAAACCTGTGTGCTGTTTTCTGTGCTGCGCGCAAACCAATACTGAACTGAGTTCTCTTCCACGTCTTTTTGCACAAATACACACAAAAATGTCACAATATCCACATAAACACAGTCGGTTATGTCTTAATTATGTCTCAACATAAACAGTTGAGAAGGAAAACTCATGTGTAACAGTATAATGGGTCCGTGCATCAGGTTTTTATTCAGGTTTATTAGGCTGCTGTCACTTTGTGTCATTAATGTTAATCAAACAACAAAAGAGAAAATGTATTATTTTATTGACTGAATAACTTTTGTAACTATATTTATAATGGATATTTTATCTATAAAGCGGTGTTATTTTACATTAGATTAGTTTCTGTGGATACAATGTTAATTTCCATCATATCTTGATGGTTTTATTTGTGTGATTTGCTAGTTTGTTCTTTTTTTTCTTTCTTTTTTATCACACATAACTTTAATAATGCTTGAAATTTAAGCTAGTTGTTTTTGCTGTGGTATTTTTAAACCACAGGCAAAAGTTCCCTGTGTAAGTGTTTTTTAGCCTGTTAATTTTTGTTCAGCTGCAATGAAATGTTTTGCAGAAATAATATTTAGAATAATTGTGAATAACTGACTTTTTTTTCTTTTTTTTTTACCTTATTGGAATCTAAACTAGGAATCGACAAGTATCATAATCGATAAGCAGAATTGTTCAAATTCAAAGATTACCCAAAAATGAGGAATATTGTGACGTGTTCATTCACAGAAGAAAACTCAAGACTACAATGGAGGCGTTTCAGGGGAACAGAAACACTGATATAGAAAAGAACTAATGCTGGAGGGACTTTGAAACTTTACAGAGCTTTTTCATGCTCAAACAGCAACATCACACACTAAAGAAAGATGAATCATGTAAAAAAAACATGAAAGGAAAAACTCTTTAAGTAACATTACAGAAATTAACCATACACACATTTTCTTTGTACATTTTTTATTTTCCATTTGATATTTCTTTATAATTCTAAACTTGGTAACGCTTTAGATTACAGCCCGGAAAGTACTGTGTAATTAAGAGGAATTTGCAGTGTAACTTTCTGTAATTATAGTGTATATAAAGTACTTACATGTAAGTATAAGGGAACAATATGTAAAGTTTGGGGAATAAAGGTTTAACAACCAGGAGAAATAAAAAAATATGTAAACTGTAAGTATTATAGAACTAAGGGGTACTTATTCTACTATTAACAATCTTACATTTGGGAGCAATTTAGCGAGAACATACACTGCATACATTTTTGTAATAATTGTGTACCAATACATACTGTATAGGCTTTTTAAAATGACAGGGTACATATCTATGCATTTATGAATTTTTTTTTTATTTTAATTTTTTTTGATAGCAAAAGTGCAGATGTTTAAGTTTGGGCTTACATGTTTCAAGGCAAGAAAAGCTAAGACTATTGCAATTTAAAATACTGGGAAATATATCTTGTTTCATGTGGTGACAGGGTAAGTGGTGCTTGTATAATAAATAAAGATTTCCGAGTCAGTGATATAAGATTGTGTGTATGCATTTTTATTGTACTTACCCTGTAACTACATGGAACAAGAGGGTAACAAGCACCACTTTAATTTACAGCCCGCAACGTCACACTTACCCTGTAACTACATGGAACAAGGGGCTAACAAGCACCACTACATGAAACAAGAGTATCTTTCCCCAATATGTAAGCAAAAGTTGCAATAGTTTTCATTTTCAGTGCACTTTTGTTAAAAAGATTACTTTATAAATGCATAGATATGTACCCTGTAATTTTTAAAAAAGCCTATACAGTATGTACTGGTTCACCATTATTTCAAAAAGGTATGTTCTTGCTAAATTGCTCCCAAATGTAAGATTGTTATATCATAATAGTAGAATAAGTACCCCTGAGTTCTATAATACTTACAGTATAAATAATTGTTTAATTCTCCTGGTTGTTACCCCTTTATTCCCCAAACTTAAAATATTGTTCCCTTATACTTATTTTGTAAGTACGTTATAGGTACACTATAATTACCGAAGGTTACGCTGTAAAATCGCTTTAATTACGCAGTACTTTCCGGGCTGTAATCTAAAGCGTTACCAATTTTTTAATTTTATATAAAAATGGTTTTGTGTGTGTGTGTGTGTGTGTGTGTGTGTTACGTTTTGTAACATCTATTTCATGCACTGGCATCCGGGACACTATTAGCTAGCCAGGGTTCAAAGCGCCAAATGCGAGTAGAAATCGGTGTTGAAATGGCACTTTTTTTTATTAATTTTGACAATGGTGGTGAGAATGTGATTTGGCTTAGTGTGATCACCAAATCACAGTGGTTGTGATGTAAGTATATAAATATATAGTCTGACATGTTGCATGTTCTGTAAAACTAAATAAAATAAAATAAAAATAATGTTAATGATAATTATTTGCATTGTTAATAATAATAACAATTACTTTTTTATAACATATATTGTATTATATTATAATATATTATTATTTAATGATTATTAAATACTTAGAAAATTATTCAAATTTTACAGTACAATAGTATATATTATTGCAATATATGATGTATCTTTTTAATTTGATAAAAAATGAAATGAGGTGAGGGAGGGGTGGTCAAGTTTTCCTTCTTTTTGTCTTTAATCTCATGCCTGTCAGTGTTCGCTAAATCGAGTGTCGAATGAGTTCTCCTCTGTGGAGAACGATGCTATGTGAAAGGAACAATGTTTTGATACTTTTCCATATTGAATATGATTGCAGGGTCTGTTTACAGTGTATTCAGGGAAGTAGGCCTATTAATGTCTCTCTAAAATTGTGGTTGTTGAGGGGGTGTTATAAAAATATTCAACTAACACAATTAATTAACCCAACGGGATGAAATAGGCTGAAAAATGGGCCCCATATAGAATTGTCCGTGGGTTCAATAACGGCCCCAAGTTAATTGCCCAGATGGACTTCATGCAGGATTGCACTTACTACAAGGTGGGACCCACGTGACAACATGCACAAGACCCATCTCGGCCCCAAGACAAAAACAGCCTACATGCAGATTCTTTTTATTTTATTGATTTTTTTTAGATTGTTTTAGTCAGTGAGCTTTTTTTATATTAAAATGTATTGTATTCAAATGTGAAAATATACCACATTCTGTTCTGATCTCTATATTTGATTTCAGTAACACAAGTGCATGCTTAAAACTTATAAAAAATAATCCATCCACATTTGCATATTCTTTTAAAAGGTTTTATTTGTCATTTCTTTGTATTTTTAGCCTAATTTTCCCATTAAACATCAATTTAACAATAACATTTCCTTTATTCTTCTAAACAGAAGAACCCGAGGACTGAAACATCGCAGTCCAACATAATCACAGCTTTCTGTCAGTTAGTGTCAGTTGATCACAAGCCGGCGTGCAGCTCACGCTCTTCCACTTATTGACTGGGAATGAGACGGACACTTGATCTCCACATGGTCTCCTGTCTTCATCCTGGATGAGCGTCTGGACTCCATGATCATGGCATGACGTCAGGTCGCTGCAGGGGTTGTGCTGACAAACTGGCTTGAAGCAGCCGTACACCTGCTGTCCACACACTCCACTGCACTTACAGTCATCCTGGAGGACGACAGCCTTACGACCACAGCATGTCTCACAGCTGCAAGAGTTCCTGCCAACAGCAGCGCAGCTCTTCACTTTACTGCAGTCGCACTGGAGTTTAACGGCTGGGGAACGGCCCACCTGACAACAGTTGTTGATGGCTGACTGATCACAAGACATAGTGTGAGCTGAAACCATTGAGAGGAGAGATTGATGAATACCAAGAAAACACACAATCACCTGAAGGCATTGGTCATTATTTAAAAATGAAATACAAGTAAAGAGTTGAGTTGAATACTTACATGTGTTCAGTCTTGAGTTATTGCACTCGGAGTAAGTCTCTTCTCTCGCTCTGGTGTTTCTCTCCACTGCAGTCCGGTATATATTCCCCTCTTCATCTCCACCCCGTCCACAGCTCAGAGCTGAAGAGTGTGAAGAATTTCCCCGTCTCATGCATTGGGAGGGAGTGTTTGGTGTTTATGATGAGTCTCACTTAATTACAGCATTAGTACAATCTTTACAGCGTTTTATAATAGAAAGTGTCATTTATCACAATAGGAATGGATGTTTACTAAAACTGAGTTAAAAGCAGTTTAAGAAACAGCACGTGTGGAATCTCCATGTTATGCAATAGTAAATACCGTTTGGCAAGAGCATTCTCAAATTATGTTTTCATACTACATGCACTATGTAGAAAAAAAACTTTTATTTATGAATACGATCATAGAATGTAGTCATTCTGTTATGTTGGATTCACACAATTCATAAGGCCCCCTTTTTCCCCTTGGTATTAAGATGTGTTTTGGTCGATCAGAGCAGAAGTGGACGACGCTAAATACAGTTCGGTGTAAACAGGGTCTAAAACGTTTTGAGCTTGTCCACTTTCAACCACTTCCAGAGATAGATGAAAACACATTCGACTGGATTGCTTTCGTAGTGTAAACGCTCATGTAAATGTGTTCGAACAGCCACAAAACACTGTTTACTCTCCGCCTGTTTATGGGACATTATGGGAAGTGCGCCAACAGACGGGATTTAAACTATGACTGGAGACCCAAGTTTGGTTTGAAGATGAAAAATGTACCAAGAACAATGTTCTCTCACCATTCCTGATTTCTAACACTCATTGCTGCTCTCTGTATATTTTTCAGTCGTCTCCGGTCGTGTTCATATGTAAAGTGCATGAGTTTATTTTGTCCATTAGATCAAAAGATCTGAAAAAAATATATATACATTTGTCCTAGACCCTACCATGGAAGAAATCAGGAGAGAAGTGGTTGAAAGTGGACAAAAGAGACGGATTAAAACACCAGGTGTAAACAGGAATGTGTCGTGATCCGATCGACCAAAACGCATCTTAATAGCAGGTGTAAACAGGGCCTTAGAGACATAAAATCAAGATGTTAGTTGGTTCATTTGTCTGATTTAATTCTGTAAGGTCAGCTGAGGGATATTTTTACTTCTTGTTAGACCTTTCCCATTATCACTGGAATGACTCTCACTTGTGCAATGCTAAATAAACTTATCTAAAGTTAAATACGGCAAGTGAAATCTTTTTCTCATACGTAGCACTGTAAAAAAAATAGGCCTATACTGTATTTAAGTTTAAGTAAATTACAGTTAATTCTATACACTAAACCCGCCCTTTCATGACACATTAAATTCTTCAGCTCTGAGCTGTGGACGGGGTGGAGATGAAGATGTGAATATATAGACCGGGTCGCTTGTGACAGAAAAACAACAGTGAGTTGCTTCCAGTGAGACTGAGAGTCATTATTCAAATACAATTAGGAAAAAAAGACTGAAAACATGTAAGTATTCACTATATAATCATTCTGTTCAAAAAGCTGATTGTGTGTTTTCTTAGTATTCATCAATCTCTCCTCTCAATGGTTTCAGCTCACACTATGTCTTGTGATCAGTCAGCCATCAACAACTGTTGTCAGGTGGGCCGTTCCCCGGCCGTTAAACTCCAGTGCGACTGCAGTAAAGTGAAGAGCTGCGCTGCTGTTGGCAGGAACTCTTGCAGCTGTGAGACATGCTGTGGTCGTAAGGCTGTCGTCCTCCAGGATGACTGTAAGTGCAGTGGAGTGTGTGGACAGCAGGTGTACGGCTGCTTCAAGCCAGTTTGTCAGCACAACCCCTGCAGCGACCTGACGTCATGCCATGATCATGGAGTCCAGACGCTCATCCAGGATGAAGACAGGAGACCATGTGGAGATCAAGTGTCCGTCTCATTCCCAGTCAATAAGTGGAAGAGCGTGAGCTGCACGCCGGCTTGTGATCAACTGACACTAACTGACAGAAAGCTGTGATTATGTTGGACTGCGATGTTTCAGTCCTCGGGTTCTTCTGTTTAGAAGAATAAAGTAGAAATGTTGTTGTTAAATTGACGTTTAATGGAAAAATTAGGCTAAAAATACAAAGAAATGACAAATAAAACCTTTAAAAAGAATATGCACATGTGGATGTATTATTATTATTAAGTTCTAAACATGCACTTGTGTTCCTGAAATCAAATATAGAGATCAGAACAGAATGTGGTATATTTTCACATTTGAATATGTTACGTCCCTCGTTAGAGATTATACTTGTCTAGGAATAATATTGGACAGAACACATATTTTGCATTTACGTGTGTGTCAGTACAGCAGCGGGTAACCGTATGGGAAGAGAAAACAGACAACCCAAACTTCAGTTGAAAAAAAAGGTTTAATTCCTCAACTGCAATTAAGTGAATTAATAGTGAAATAATTAAATAGTAAAGTAATGAAGTAATGAGGCAATACAATGTAGCAAAAATCATCAAGATCAACAGTCAATCTGGTGGAGAGGAAGGAGCAAGAGAGTGGTGCTTAACTCAAAGAACTAAATATAACCAAAAAGAACAATCCTCTAACTAAAGTTTAAAGAGCTAAGCTAACTATCAACAAAAGATGTAGTTGAAACGTCTTCAGCGTCGAGGAGTCGCCATAACTAAAACTACCCTAGCTAAACAAACAAAACATACATAAATAGCACCACTCCTAAACTAGTGCGTCTAATACATCTCAATGACAACTGCGTGTGCAAAAATGTAGGTCGCGACCTGCTTACCTGACTCACAACCTCTCCCGCCAGTCTACAAAGAGTTGGACGGGGACTGAGATGAGAATGTCATAAGAGCAACAAACATTTCATCGTGCACCACAAGCGCATAACAAGAACGCATATCTCAAAAACACAAAATAAAACAAAACAAACAGAACTGATCTCACTGCCAGATCGTAAGAGCAGCGAACCCCAGACACTGATCAGTCTCTCAGACTGGTCTCTCAAACGAGAGCTCCGTCTTCACCGAGCGTGCAGGCTCTCTCTGAAACCCCAGAGTCTGTGTCGACTGTCGCCATTGTAGTCAGAGCCATTCATAAACCGCACGGCGACAGGCGATTGGTGGCGCAGTTCCTGACGTCAGCAGATTTGACAGGCGGAACCTCCAATCAAATTCCACACCTGAAACAGAGTACACAGACATACACACATATGCAGCAACGTATACAAAAACATAACTACGTAGCCAGGGCCGGATTAAGAATTCAGAGGGCCCTGGGCACAATGTCTTGTAGGCCCCCCCCTTAGGCAGGCCAAATGTAGTTTGTCCAAGGACATTTTAATTTGGCATTAACTGTATTACTGACTTAAAAGGAACTTTTTTGTACATATTACTTCATAAATGATCTGTGTTTCCCATAGGATTTTATAAAACTATGTTGGGTGGAACTCTATCCCTCTAGGGGGGTTCGGGGGCATGCTCCCCCTCAAGAAAATTTTGTACATTTTAAGGTTAAATGCATCAATCTGGTGCACTTTGAGAGCTCACAATTAAGAGCTTCAACCGGCTTTAACCCATGAACTGTGCACATTGAACAAAGAAAAAGCATTGACTTACCTGGACATTAAAGAGGGCTCAAACATCTTTTTAGTTATGATATAGAGTCTCAGTCTGCATTACATTATCACTGGTGTTTTAGGATGCCAAACAATTATTATAATAATGATTTATATAATTATTCCTATGACGTAAAATCATATACCTCCTATAAATGTAGCCTAAAAGTATTTTGCGTTACATTACACAGTATAGGAAAAGTACAATACTTTTGTCCTAATTTCTTTAATTGCCAGAAATAAACCCTTGAGCTTTCATTTTGGAGAAAACACCAGATCACCATGCTGATCGCGTGAGCAAAGTGCGCACTTCTATTTAAATCACGCAGCACAAACAGAATGCCTATAGGCTACTTAAAGTCTTTTGCTGTTTTATAACGGCACGAAGCAATATCACAGTTTCAATTTGACTTCGTTGGCAAAATATAACGCTAAACAGTCGAGACCTTTATGTTAGGCAACTGCTTCTCCATCACTTCAAATTTCAGAGCGTCAAGTCACGCGACGCGAGTCGACATGATAGCTCGCTCTCGCTCACTGCGCAGGAATACAGAAGCTGTTTTTGACGCGATTTAACATTATATTTTGATCGAATGGGTTGCAAAAATATGCATATAATTAGGAAAGTGAGGACTGCGTTTATAACGTGATCTAACATAATATTTGACGGTGCGCAGGGCCCCTTAGATGTCATGTGCCCCTGGGCAAGTGACCAGTTGCCCTAATGGTTAATCCGGCCCTGTACGTAGCACGGCGTACGTAACACTCACCCCCTTAAAACTCAACCCAAAACAGTTTTTTTTTTTAAGCTCTAGATAAGGTGTCAGCAATGACATTCTCCGATCCCTTTTTATGCTTTATGATTAAGTTATAATTTTGCACAATCAACGACCAACGCATAAGACGTTGATTGTGATTGTACATTCTGGACAAGAAAACTAACGGATTGTGATCCGTGTACACAGTAACAGGTAGAACGGAAGAACCCACATAAACCTCAAAGAATTGCAACGCCAGGATTAGACCCAAAGCTTCCTTCTCGATGGTAGAATAATTTCTCTGATGTCGGTTAAATTTTTGAGAAAAGTAACAAATTGGGTGCTCAAGACCATCATCATCTTCCTGAACAAGGACAGCTCCCATGCCTAAAGCACTAGCATCAACTTCCAATTTAAAACAACGTGTAAAGTCCGGAGCAGCTAGAACAGGTTTACTGGTCAACAACAGTTTTGCTCCATCAAAAGCTTGTTGACATGCGTCAGTCCAAATAAAAGCATTCGCGGGACTTAACAAACAAGTCAGAGGGTGTACTACAGTGGAGAAATTTCGGCAGAAACTTCTGTAGTAACCAGCCATACCTAAAAACCGACGGAACTCCTGTCTTGTCGTTGGACTAGGAAAGTCAGCGATAGCAGATACTTTGGCACTAACAGGGCGGACTTGACCTTGACCTACTTCTTTGCCCAAATAAGTGATCGTTGCTTTACCGAATTCGCACTTGGCCAGATTAATTGTTAGAGAAGCGTCAGCCAACCTTTCAAAAACTACCCGAAGAACAGCCAAATGCTCAGACCAATCCAAAGAATAGATCACTAGATCATCGAGGTATGCATTACAATTTTTAACTCCTGACAATACAATGTTTACAAGACGCTGGAAAGTTGCTGGGGCGTTTCGCAGCCCGAACGCCATAACCCGGTACTGCAGGAAGTTATCCGGAGTAACAAAAACTGAAATTTCCGCAGCTCGAGCTGTCAATGGCACTTGCCAATACCCTTTCAGCAAATCTAATTTCGTTACAAACTAAGCAGAACCCACGTTATCGATGCAATCTTCTATTCTAGGAAGAGGATAGCTATCCGGTACAGTCACAGAATTTACTTTCCGGTAATCTGTGCAAAACCGAAATGTACCGTCAGACTTCGGAACAAGAAGGCAAGGTCAGCTCCATGGACTATAGCTAGGTTCAGCTAGGTCATTCCTCAATAAATAATCAACCTCAGCCTTCATCACAGAACGTTTGAAGCTATTCACTCGGTAAGCGTGTTGTTTAATGGAAGAAGTTCACGTCACTTGGATGCTGTAATACATATGTATGAGAGACATATGTACATCACTGAACAGCATGGAAAATTCTTG
Organism: Rhinichthys klamathensis goyatoka; assembly: GCF_029890125.1. Taxonomy (NCBI): domain Eukaryota; kingdom Metazoa; phylum Chordata; class Actinopteri; order Cypriniformes; family Leuciscidae; genus Rhinichthys; species Rhinichthys klamathensis. The sequence goes on along the minus strand of NW_026606890.1, from coordinate 118,767 downwards.
AATTAGTTGCATAACGTCCTGTTTCTGTGATTCAAGCAAATTTTCAAGGTTTTCGGATACGTTTTTCAGAACTTCAGAATTCGAAAGTCTACCACACGTTGATAAATCATTACGAAGTGTAACACCGTCATCAGGATCACACTGACCAGAAGAAGGCAACATCACCTCGACATTCACTTCAGTAAAATCAGACACAGCAACAGCAGCAGCAGCTAAAACATCAGTAGGAACAACAAGCTTTTCTTCCGCAAATTTCTCAGACACTTTCCGAGAACAATATAATTTCAACATGTTAATGTGGCATGTTCGAAATTTCCGCTTGCGGTCAGGCGTGTGTATTACAAAATCAGTCTCACTCAATCTCTTTGATACCTTATATGGACCAGAGAAACGAGCAGTCAGAACCGAACCTGGTACTGGTAACAATACCAACACTTCATCGCCAGGATTAATTTCACGCACAGCAGCTTTCTTATCATACCATTTCTTCATACCCTCCTGAGCAGTAGACAACGATTTCCGTGCAAATGAACTTGCCTTATGGAGACGTTCTCGAAATTGACTAACATAATCAAGCACATTTCGTTCAGATGACTTGGTCTCATTCAACATCCTGTCTTTCAACACCTTCAGCGGACCTCGTACAGTGTGCCCAAATACTAAGTCTGCTGGACTAAACCCTAGAGATTCTTGAGTCACTTCACGAATTGCAAACAACACTAACGGCACTTCGTCGTCCCATTCTTTACCAGAGCTGAGACAGTACTTCTTCAACATTGACTTCAGGGTCTGGTGAAATCGTTCGATAGCACCCTGGCTCTCAGGATGATAAGCGCTTGAGATTCGATGTGAAATACCCAGAGTTTTCAACACTTGTCTGAAAACAGTGGAAAGAAAATTTGTCCCCTGATCGGTTTGCACGATTTTTGGCAATCCGAACGTGGAGAAGAACTTTAGCAAGGCTTTAATAATGACAGGTGCCGTTATTTTCCTCAAGGGAACAGCCTCCGGATAACGTGTCGCAGAACACATTATAGTTAACAAAAATTGATTACCTGTCTTTGATTTCGGCAGGAGACCAACGCAATCTAAAATTATATGTTCAAACGGTTCGCAAATGACAGGAATCGGAATTAATGGGGCTGGTGGAATTTTTTGATTCGGTTTACCCATCACTTGACTCATGACATGTGCGGCAATAATGAGACACGTCGCTCTTCAAGCCAGGCCAGAAAAAAATGTCTGAGAATGCAGTTGTAAGTCTTTGTCCCTCCCAAATGACCTGCTAACTCATGATCATGTGCCAAACTCAACACTTGTTCTCGATAGACAGTAGGCAGAACAATCTGGCACACAACATCCCACTCGTTCTCCCAATCTCTGCGCGAATGCCATTTCCTTAACAACAACCCATCTTCGATCACGTAATCAGCTGTGCCAACTTTATCAGATTTAGGATTTTTGGCAGCCGAAAAACACTTAATTAGCGACACATCTTTCCTTTGTGCAACCTTAATCCCTTCATGAGATATACACTCACCGGCCACTTTATTAGGTACCCCATGCTAGTAACGGGTTGGACCCCCTTTTGCCTTCAGAACTGCCTCAATTCTTCGTGGCATAGATTCAACAAGGTGCTGGAAGCATTCCTCAGGGAGTTTGGTCCATATTGACATGATGGCATCACACAGTTGCCGCAGATTTGTGGGATGCACATCCAGGGCACGAAGCTCCCGTTCCACCACATCCCAAAGATGCTCTATTGGGTTGAGATCTGGTGACTGTGGAGGCCATTTTAGTACAGTGAACTCATTGTCATGTTCAAGAAACCAATTTGAAATGATTAGAGCTTTGTGACATGGTGGAAGTAGCCATCAGAGGATGGGTACATGGTGGCCATAAAGGGATGGACATGGTCAGAAACAATGCTCAGGTAGGCCGTGGCATTTAAACGATGCCCAATTGGCACTAAGGGGCCTAAAGTGTGCCAGGAAAACATCCCCCACACCATTACACCACCACCACCAGCCTGCACAGTGGTAACAAGGCATGATGGTTCCATGTTCTCATTCTGTTTACGCCAAATTCTGACTCTAACATCTGAATGTCTCAACAGAAATCGAGACTCATCAGACCAGGCAACATTTTTCCAGTCTTCAACTGTTCAATTTTGGTGAGCTCTTGCAAATTGTAGCCTCTTTTTCCTATTTGTAGTGGAGATGAGTGGTACCCGGTGGAGTCTTCTGCTGTTGTAGCCCATCCGCCTCAAGGTTGTGCGTGTTGTGGCTTCACAAATGCTTTGCTGCATACCTCGGTTGTAACGAGTGGTTATTTCAGTCACTGTTGCCCTTCTATCAGCTCGAACCAGTCTGGCCATTCTCCTCTGACCTCTGGCATCAACAAGGCATTTCCGCCCACAGAACTGCCGCTCACTGGATGTTTTTTCTTTTTCGGACCATTCTCTGTAAACCCTAGAGATGGTTGTGCGTGAAAATCCCAGTAGATTAGCAGTTTCTGAAATACTCAGACCAGCCCTTCTGGCACCAACAATCATGCCACGTTCAAAGTCACTCAAATCACCTTTCTTCCCCATACTGATGCTCGGTTTGAACTGCAGGAGATTGTCTTGACCATGTCTACATGCCTAAATGCACTGAGTTGCCGCCATGTGATTGGCTGCTTAGAAATTAAGTGTTAACGAGCAGTTGGACAGGTGTACCTAATAAAGTGGCCGGTGAGTGTAGGTGCAACCAACAATTCAAAATCGGCCACTGCCGTAACCGGATGTCTACCATCTTCAGCATCTTTTGGATCTGCCCCAAAATTATCCTCTGTAAACACAGGTGACATAAAAGAGTCGGCCAAAACAATGTCATCTCCAATTCTGCGTTTTTGAGCACGCGTAACTACGTTAGCAGCAAAAACATCCGGAAAATTATCAGAAATGTCATCAGCAGGAATAAAACAATCAGGTCGATCAACGACTTCGAGCATAGGTGACACTTTACCCCCTGCCAAATCATTTCCTAGAATAAATGCAACCCCTTTCACAGGAAAAGAAGAACGTATTCCCACTTTAACAAAACCTGAGACCAGATCACAGTGTAAGTGTATCCGGTGCAGCGGTACCTTTACAACCCCCATCTCAATCCCTTGAACTAACACACTTGACCCACAAAACGTCTGTTCTGACAAAGGAAGTGCATTAGAGACTACAAATGATTGCATCGATCCTGTATCCCTCAAAATTTGTACCTCTTTCTGCTCTCTAGGTTTGCCATTTACGGAGATTAACCCCTTCAACAAGAATGGTTTAAACCCCGAGTCAAGCACATCCTTCTCTAAAACAGTGTTAGACACCGTCTTCACAAAGGTAACAGGCTTTAACTGTCCTTGCTGAGTCTTACGTTTCAGCACTAAGCAATCAGAAATGAGGTGTCCCATTTTGTGGCAATAAAAACATTCTCGTGTTTCTTTATTCTGTGGTGAACTCAGTTTAGTGCGGGTATTCGAATTTTGAGTTGAAGACGAACTCCATATTTTCTCCGGTCGGGGTAAAACAAAAACACAGTTGTGCGTTAACACGTACTCATCCGCAAGAATTGCAGCTTGTGATAACGTCGTGACCTTCTGCTCATTCAGATAGGTGACTACTCGCTCTGACAAACAATTCTTAAAATCTTCTAAAAGCATTAGCTCTCTCAACGAACTCAAATCTTGCACGTTATTAGAAGACAGCCATTTATCAAAAAGAATTCCCTTCTCCCGAGCGAATTCCACAAACGTCTGAGCTACCTTCTTGTGGTTCCTGAAACGTTGCCGATATGCCTCAGGTACCAATTCATATGCGCGAAGAACAGCGTTCTTTACTACATCATATTGCAAGCTTTCCTCTAAAGTTAACGCAGAACAAACTTCCTGTGCTTTTCCAACTAATCGACATTGTAGTAAAAGACACCAAACCTCTTTTGGCCAACGAAGTGCAGCAGCCACACGTTCAAAAGCAGCGAAATATGCATCCACTTCGGATTCTCTAAAGTGAGGCACTAAAGCGATCTGCTTACTAACATCAAATGTAGTGGTCGAAACATCACTCACAGAATTTGCCGAATTTACTGAAATAACAGGATTAGGCTGCGCAGCACGGTCCGAGACAACCTTCGCTGACTCCAACTCAAGCTGTCGCAGTTTCACCTGTGTCTCAGCTTCAATTTCCAGTTTACGGACTTCTAGGCGTAATGTCATTTCGGCTTGGCGCGTCTCAGCTCGTTCCTGCGCTTCCATCTGGATTCGGGCTAAGCGGACCCTCAGTCGCGCATCACCCCCAGACTCAATGGAAGGCGGAGAAAGTGGGTAGAAGGGCGGTAAACCAGCCTTGGGCTCAGCCTCGACCTCCACCTCGGCAGTCTCACCTTTTGCCTCCTCCATACTCCCCACGCTAGTCAGACGCCTTTCCACAACCGACATGTCAGCCCTCTCACTATCCGTATCTGGAAATGAAAGTATTTTTAATTCAATCAAGTGTTTCAAAATGTCATTTTTAATAATATGCTTAAGCGATTGCCTCACCACAGGAATGCGATAGTGTCCAGCTATCTGCAACAAATCGTCTTTTCTACAGAGCTCAAAAATGTCCAAAGTTGGATTAGCAATAAATCCTTGCAAATCAAAAGTACTCATATCAATATTTCATTATCCTCACGTCAACATGCACAAACAATTCCTTTCCCACACCATACAAAACACACACAAGCAAATATTTTTTATCCCGGACGAGCCCCCAAATATGTTACGTCCCTCGTTAGAGATTATACTTGTCTAGGAATAATATTGGACAGAACACATATTTTGCATTTACGTGTGTGTCAGTACAGCAGCGGGTAACCGTATGGGAAGAGAAAACAGACAACCAAAACTTCAGTTGAAAAAAAAGATTTAATTCCTCAACTGCAATTAAGTGAATTAATAGTGAAATAATTAAATAGTAAAGTAATGAAGTAATGAGGCAATACAATGTAGCAAAAATCATCAAGATCAACAGTCAATCTGGTGGAGAGGAAGGAGCAAGAGAGTGGTGCTTAACTCAAAGAACTAAATATAACCAAAAAGAACAATCCTCTAACTAAAGTTTAAAGAGCTAAACTAACTATCAACAAAAGATGTAGAAAGAAACGTCTTCAGCGTCGAGGAGTCGCCATAACTAAAACTACCCTAGCTAAACAAACAAAACATACATAAATAGCACCACTCCTAAACTAGTGCGTCTAATACATCTCAATGACAACTGCGTGTGCAAAAATGTAGGTCGCGACCTGCTTACCTGACTCACAACCTCTCCCGCCAGTCTACAAAGAGTTGGACGGGGACTGAGATGAGAATGTCATAAGAGCAACAAACATTTCATCGTGCACCACAAGCGCATAACAAGAACGCATATCTCAAAAACACAAAATAAAACAAAACAAACAGAACTGATCTCACTGCCAGATCGTAAGAGCAGCGAACCCCAGACACTGATCAGTCTCTCAGACTGGTCTCTCAAACGAGAGCTCCGTCTTCACCGAGCGTGCAGGCTCTCTCTGAAACCCCAGAGTCTGTGTCGACTGTCGCCATTGTAGTCAGAGCCATTCATAAACCGCACGGCGACAGGCGATTGGTGGCGCAGTTCCTGACGTCAGCAGATTTGACAGACGGAACCTCCAATCAAATTCCACACCTGAAACAGAGTACACAGACATACACACATACGCAGCAACGTATACAAAAACATAACTACGTAGCACGGCGTACGTAACAGAATACAACACATTTTAATATAAAAAAAACCTCACTGACTAAAACAATCTCAAAAAATCAATAAAATAAAAAGAACCTGTTTTTGTCTTGGGGCCGAGATGGGTCTTGTGCATGTTGTCACGTGGGTCCCACCTTGTAGTAAGTGCAATCCTGAATGAAATCCATCTGGGCAATGTTACATGGGGCCGTTATGGAACTGTAAGACTGGAAAAACTGGTTGAAGAGATAGACCTGACCACTGGTCTATGAGACGAAGGACCTTGCTGCAAATTAACATTTGAACTCTCACACACACACTTCTTCCCCGCATCCCCCACTCTTGCATAGATCACCCAAACTCACACAAGAATCTATATGGTTTTAATTTAAACAACTATCATACACTTTTATACATGTGTTTAGTATTATTTGAAATGTCTCAGTGTGACTGGTACAAGTGTCCTATTTCCAAATAAGTAAAACAAAAGGTAATAAGGTTTTTAAGAGTTTAGGGATAACTGGCACACAAAGGAATGTGGTCTCATGGTCCTACTCCCAAAAGGTGTCAATTCCTGAATGCAAATGACCACTGTTAGCAAATGGTCAACTTCTACCCCCAGTAAGTCTGGGTGAACAGTAAATTTCCACTGTAAACTCATGTTTACATATGAAATGAGGTCTGGCTATATAATGAAATGCAGTGGAAGGATCAGGGCCTTTTCTGTACCTCAGATGAGCCTGTGAAGGTGGAGTCCGCGAGACTCCTAGCTTCACGTAGCCTATTTTCCTAATGTCGGGTTCGTCTTCTTTTTATTCCAGAACATTTGATATTTTGTATTGATTATCTTTGAACTGACGATAAATTTGCCTGACATAATAAATTGTTACATTTGATGATTCTTCTAACTGACTTTGATATTATTTGACTAGAGTTAAAAGGAATTAGTCAAACTTTCGCTTATATTTAATGATGCACAGATAACATTAAAAACCTTTTCATTTTATGGAGTCAGATGAAATAATGAGAAAATACATATGAGAAATGTATTGCATTTAATAAAAATCCCTTTGCCACGTGGAAAGACAGTAACACGCGGAGACCGTCCGTGCTGATCGAATACCGCCATCGGATTGATCGAGCGCGAGTTTACAGAACCCACAAACAATTCTATATGGGGCCCATTTTTCAGCCCATATTTCATCCCGAAGGGTTAATTAATTGTGTTAGTTGAATATTTTATAACACCCCCTTAACAACCATCAGAGAGACATTAATAGGCCTACTTCCCTGAATACACTGTAAACAGACCCTGCAATCATATTCAATATGAAAAAGTATCGAAACAAAATTGTTCCTTTCACACAGCATCGTTCTCCACAGAGGAAAACTCATTCGACACTCGATTTAGCGAACACTGACAGGCATGTGATTAAAGACAAAAAGAAGGAAAACTTGACCACCCCTCCCTCCCCTCATTTCATTTTTTTTAATCAAATTAAAAAAGATACATCCTATATTGTACTGTAAAATTTGAATAATAAGTATTTAATAATCATGAAATAATAATATAATAAATTATAAAACAATATGTTATAAAAAAAAGTAATTGTTATTATTATTAATGCTAATAATTATCATTAACATTATTTTTATTTTATTTTGTTTTACAGAACATGCAACACGTCAGACTATATATTCATATACTTACATCACAACCACTGTGATTTGGTGAACACACTAAGCGATATCACATTCTCACCATGCATTGTCAAAATTCATAAAAAAGTGCCATTTCAACGCCGATTTCTACTCGCATTTGATGCTTTGAACCCTGGCTAACTAATAGTGTCCTGGATGGGCCAGTGATTGAAATAGATGGATTACAAAACGTAACACACACACACACACACACACACACAAAAACATTTTAATATTAAATTAAAAAATTTAAACGTCTCAGGTTACAAATGTAACCTTTGTTCCCTGAGAACAGGGAACGAGACAATACGTCATCGACGTTATGGGGAACGCCTCAGGCGTGACAGGTGTCTGAAATCACTATCAAATCACGTCAATCACATTGACCGGCGACAGCCCGTGAATCATTAGCGTGAATGATTAACGTGCGACCTGGAAGTATATAAGGGCGCCTTGCAAACATGACAAATCACCTTATCGTCTGAAGGGACTGTACGGCAGGCAAGCCCCGAGGCATGGCAGGGAGACGTATTGTCTCGTTCCCTGTTCTCAGGGAACAAAGGTTACATTTGTAACCTGAGACGTTCCCTTTCGAAGGGAACTCAACAATACGTCATCGACGTTATGGGGAACGATATACCCACGCCGCCATGCTGAGGGGAGTGAATGCCCTCAGGCAGTGACAACTGTCAGAACCAGCAATTTCAAATGAAACGCTAGAACCACTCACCGTCAGGTCATACTGGGCTGTCAGTGACAGCATTCCCTACGGTCATAGCCTAAGCTATAAGCCACACAGGAAAACCTCCATAAACATAGTTAAATGAAAGGACTACCTGGGCCTGCTCAAAGGCCTAGGACCACAACTTCAATTAGAAGGGGTCCCTTCTAGGGAATGTGGCTAGGGAACCCGAAGGAACCCCAGCCAGTCACTATTCAGGGGAACGTACTCACCCCGAAGTGCCACCAGGACGGCCTGACCTGGTGTCAGAGCATAGACACTTAGTCTGGCCACTTCCTGTCTGTCCGAAGACAGAGCCTCTGGACACTTTGCCTTAAGTAAGGCATCCAACCCGAGGGACTGCGACGCTGGCAGTGAACCACTCGGCCCGGATCTCAGAGACGGGATATCCCGGAGAGTATGACTCAGCATAGTGCTTTATGACCCTTGCTAGCGAGGGGAGTTTCTCTACTCGATCCATGGATCAACCCAGTGTTTGCAAACACTGAGGAGGCCTGTGAAGGCCTAATGGCTGATCTAACCGGGAGGCCTCACAAGAGGCCTACGACCGTCTGACCAGACTCAGGAAGCCGCATGCTCATAGAGACCCTCAGTGAGGGGAGCACAAGGTCTGCCTGGTAGGCAAACCAGGCTGTAGGCAGGAAAGGTTCCAGGAGGGAACAAATAGCAGAGAATAAACACTTTAGCGAGCCAGGGCGCAAGCTCGCCCTCAGCAGCTGCCTATTAAGGCTAGCTGAAACTGATAGCAAGAGGCCACTAGCTTCATAAACCCAGCACCATTAGAGAAACATTACAGGGAGGCCCGGAGAGGCCTACTACCTGATAACCACAGTATGTGGGGAGCTCACCTTCAGGGAGGCCTGGTGAGGCCTGCTACCTTACAACCACAGTATGTGGGGAGCTCACCTTCAGGGAGGCCTGGTGAGGCCTGCTACCTTACAACCACAGTATGTGGGGAGCTCACCTTCAGGGAGGCCTGGTGAGGCCTACTACCTGATTGCTACAGTCTGTGGGAACTCACCTTCAGGGAGGCCTGGTAAGGCCTACTACCTGATAGCAACAGTATGTGGTCACCCACAGGGAGGCCTAGAGAGGCCTACTACCTGATAACCACAGTATGTGGGAACTCACCTTCAGGGAGGCCCGGTGAGGCCTGCTACCCTACAACCACAGTATGTGGGGAGCTCACCTTCAGGGAGGCCCGGTGAGGCCTGCTACCTTACAACCACAGTATGTGGGGAGCTCACCTTCAGGGAGGCCTGGTGAGGCCTGCTACCTTACAACCACAGTATGTGGGGAGCTCACCTTCAGGGAGGCCTGGTGAGGCCTACTACCTGATTGCTACAGTCTGTGGGAACTCACCTTCAGAGAGGCCTGGTAAGGCCTACTACCTGATAGCAACAGTATGTGGTCACCTACAGGGAGGCCTAGAGAGGCCTACTACCTGATAGCGATAGTACGTGGGGAACTCACCCTCAGGGAGGCCTGGTGAGGCCTGCTACCTGATAATCACAGCATGTGGGAACTCGTTTTCAGGGAGGCCTAGTGAGGCCTACTACCTGACAGCCATAATATCTGGGAGCTTTTTACTGCTACCCGATAGTAAGCCAGGCTAGCTGTCCAGTTGCCCGTCCTTGGGCTTGTCTCTTCAGGGAGGCCTGGTGAGGCCTACTACCTGATAACCATCTTAAGTGGGAATTCACCCTCAGGGAGGCCTGAGGGGCCTACTACCTGATAGCAACTGGTAGCTGAGTCCGGGTGACAGTTCCAAGGCGGCCTGCTAAGGCCAGCCAGCTGGGGACTCGCCTATCAGGGAGGCCCGGTTGGGCCTACTAGCTGATAGCAAGTCAATTCTGCTACAAAGGAACACTGTTGGGAACCATACTACACCAATGTAACTATTGGGCCCACCCACAGGAGGCCTAGTACGGCTAGCTACCTGTAGCGGCATTAAAGCATGACCCACAATGTTGGGACTCACCTCCGAGGAGGCCTGTTTAAGGCCTACTACCCACCGGTGAGTCAACTGCCCGAACCACCAAGGCCAACCAATTCTCTCGAGAAGTAGCCTATAGCGCCCTCTTGGGGGCTGCTCATACAAGGAGGCCTGCTGAGGCCTACTACCTGATGGCGCAGCCTTCGTTGGCAGATAAGCTGTTTACACAGCGCCTACAGCATCCTGGTGCCTAATCACATTGCCCATGGCAGTGTACTCAGCATAGAGAGCTAATACCCTTAGAACAAGGGGAGTACAACATACGTCACTCTGCCTCAGTGGAGGCCCCAGTTAGTCAGGGGCCTACCATCTATGCATGGGCGTCAGCACAGGGCAATGCTCTGGCTTCAGGGGAGCGAACTTCGACCAAAGAAGAAGTGAAGGCTTACTTCATACTCGACCCGAGCCATAGTAGTGCGAGGTAGGATAAAAACAGAACTGGGAGTGAAGTGCTCAGACCTACCCTGAATCACAGGGGAATACTCACACCTCACCCTGAGTTTACCAGGGTGCGGGCCTGCCAGCGGCTCTAGGGGTAACAGAAAAACATCTGTGCCCAACCTAGGGGAGTGGGGCTTGAATGAAAGCCAACCACCTACAACCCACAGCCTGAGCAGTAGCTCAGCAAGGTATTAGTGAAGCCTACACTGGCGGCCTAAATCCGTAGGCCAGTTCTGCACGGCAGGGTCGGGCAGGAGACTCAGTCTTCTTTGTGAAGCGAAAGACGGCCTAACCCTGCTCAAAAGGACTTATATACCACGGAGGCCTAACTGAGGCCTACCATGTCCTTATAAACCATCCTCTGCACCACGCTGCATTACTCTAGTCACCCCAGAATGCAGAGAAGGGGGCGGGCCTTGGCCTAACGACTCCCATGGGAGGAGGCTGATTATACAGGGATGCCAAAACCTACATTCACAAAGTGAAGGGTCAGAGGAAGAAATGCTAATTTTAGCAGAACGCCTCTAATATCCCTGGCACAGCCTAGGCCAGCTACAGAGGCGGCCCTGGTGAGGGCCAACCTGTAAGCATAGATCTATCTGAGGGCTCAGAGGAGCCACAGCCTACTAAAGAATATAGTCTGTATTATTCCATACAAAGGGCTGCAGAACGCTCAACCTAATGAAAACTCAACAGAGCTCAAGGGGCGAAATACTCAGAAAAGTCAAAACGGTCCCATGGGCCGGACATAAGATCTATCTGAAGCTCTAGCGTCAGTCAACACTCTAAGTAAACATTCTATCAGAGAGAGACCAACTACTCTACCCTGAGGTGGCTAGTAGCCCGAAGGCTAACATAGTTATCATTCTGGCCACCTAACGGGGAACTTCAGGGCCCTAATAATCCAATAAATTTACCTTACCTTTATTACCTTGACATGACCCCATAACTCTTTATACAGGGAACGAGGTCTGTAAAGAGAAATATGTTATTTTTTATCACAAAAAATATACTCCTTGAAAAGACCAGCAGCTCACCTGCGGCGTGCAAAGTGAAGACTCACCAGACAGTTCTTCATGAACATGGGGTCTACCACCTTTACATACCTGAAAGAGGCACTCTCACTAACCAAGCCGAGGCGGGCCATCAGAACATTGTTCTAACCATGAGCCCAGCCTCAGGCCTGATGTAAGAAGCGCCTGGGGAGTCGGGGAAGAGAGGAAAAGGCAAAGATATAATCACGCCCTCAGGGAAGATGATCCAAGACCAACGCAACGTGCGTTTGTGTCGGATCACCTCCCTCAGATCCCTCTTCCCATCCACGCATACCCATGCTCTCCTATCCTCTCAACATCAGCGAGCTAGCCCGCTGATGTTGGTGGATACAGGCAGAGTATGGGTTCTTCCATGTCCTCTCGATCTCAGTATGAGATCGGGAAGAAATGAAAGGCTCACCTGAGCTGGTGGTTCTATGACCGGGGAAAAACCGCTCTCATCGCGAGCGATTTCTCCCCCAACGAGCAGCCACGGCAGCTGCAGCCTGCCCGCGGCGCGTTCTATAATACCAACCAGCTCAGCATACACGGGGCAGGGTGGCTGAGAAGATACAGGAAAATATTTTATTATTTCCACCCTCATCAGCCATCTCCTGTTTGTCCGGGAGAGCGCTTGCTGCCGGACTAAGTTTTCCCTTTTTTTCTTTTTTGAAAAACTTCATCCAATTGCAGCTTCTCATCAGCCGCCGCATCGTCTGAGAGGATTACACCCCTCTCAAGGCGATCGGCGAGCTTCATCTGTGACATCCAGACGCTGAACCCTCTTCTCTCGAGAAGAGGGACAGGCGCGATCACAATTTGTACAGGCAGTTCCCTCGAGAACCGCCTGTGCGCGTCTTCCTTCCCAGACAAAAAATGCACAGTTCACGTGTGTCACCCGGCTACAAATATCTTGGGCACGGGTCTGCACACTTCTGAAAGCATTTCATAATTACCTGATTTTCAAAGCAGTTACAGACAAAACAGTCCCTGAAGACGAAAAGATGATTTGTCATGTTTGCAAGGCGCCCTTATATACTTCCAGGTCGCACGTTAATCATTCACGCTAATGATTCACGGGCTGTCGCCGGTCAATGTGATTGACGTGATTTGATAGTGATTTCAGACACCTGTCACGCCTGAGGCGTTCCCCATAACGTCGATGACGTATTGTTGAGTTCCCTTCGAAAGGGAACTTGTTGCATTGAAGCACATAGTCCAAACTTTGGTGTGCCATTTGTTGCAATTAATTATTTCAGTGAGATACATATAGAACATAATTTGCCTATTTTCCAGAGGATTGAATCATTCAGTCGAGCAGTTTGCAGTGATGATGTCATGTGACTGACTGGATGGTAGAATGAAGCATCTCGATTTTAAGCATGACTAGTTCACGAACTGCAGGCTTGAGTCAGTAAAGACTGATAGCTGACTTATTTATAGCTGCATAATTATAAATACATAATATTACAATAATTACACTGTTATGTTCTGCACTGTGGCTTTTAGATGAGACTATAAATATATAAGATTATGTAAAAGGTTTATTAGAACAAATTATCATTATTTTGGTGTAATGTATATTTCTCATTTATGTTATAAAATAATAAGACTGGTATGGTAAGGACGTACAACAGACAAATGCTTAAAAATTCTCATTCATTTTTAATGAAATGTTATTTTAGCCTAGATAACAACGAATGGCATTGTGTTATACTCTCATTATCATTAAACCTCCCTCCCCATCATTACTTAATTGACACAATTTGCTTATGTAATAATGTGAAGATTGCACTGGTGCTGTATTTAAGTTAAATAAGTGAGACTCATCCTAAACACTAAACTGTCCCTCTCATGAGACGGGGAAATTCTTCACACTCTTCAGCTCTGAGCTGTGGACGGGGTGGAGATGAAGAGGGGAATATATACCGGACTGCAGAGGAGAGAAACACCAGAGCGAGAGAAGAGTTGCTTCCAGCAAGACAGACAAGAGCCTTTCAACACAATCAAGAAAAACGACTGAAAACATGTGAGTTTTGAACTCAGATTCTGGTGCTCTCAGAAAACGGGCATGCAGATCTTAGAGAATGACCTTGTAGATGTTGGGGAGAAGCATTTCTCATCCATTTATTTAAATTTCTAAAAAACTACTTAAAACATTTGCTGTCGCTGTTGGTCATTTTGAACTGTGTCTGACAGACAATTGAATTTTTCAGAAACTTTATGACTGTAAGTGCATGAATATTTAATTAGGCAAACTCTAGGAAACATGCTTTATCCAATGACAAGGGTTTTCTGTTTTTGAATAGCTACTAAAAGACAGTTTTGTCTTGCCATTTATTCTCTCCCAGTCTCTTTCTCTCACACTCTTTTGTTTGTTTGTTGCAGCTCACACTATGTCTTGTGAAAAGTCAATCATCAAGTGTTGCCCGGTCGGACGCTTTGCAGTCACTACGCTGGACGATTGCAAGGAAGCGCCATGCTGTGTGCCAGTTTGCAACAACCCTTGCAGTCGTCCTTACAACCTCGTCCTATCATGCTGTGAATGTGGTTGTAAGAGCAACAGCAAGAAAATGGCATGCTGTGTTAAACCTTGCACTAAATTCTGCAACTGTGTCCCATCATGCTGTGATTATGGTTTTAAGGACGACTGCAAGAAAGTGGCATGCAACAATCCTTGCAGTAACCCCTGCAACTACATCCCACCATGCTTTGACTATGATTATAAGGAAGTTGCCAGCAAGAATATTAAAGATGACTGCGAAGGTGTGCCACCATGTGGAAGAAAGGTGATCGGGCGTTTTCAAGTTATCGATTCAGGAGACTCAGAAGAGGCTTTCTGCAAGCCGGTTTGTGAGCGCAACACTCTGATGTCATGCCATGACCAAGACGTCAAGAATGTTAGCAGTGACGGCAAAGGCATTCAGTCATGTGGAAACAAGATGATTGGGCGCTTTCCAGTCGTCAATCTGGATTCAGAAGGGCCGTGCTGCAAGCCGACTCATGCCCGTGCAATTGACAACATGATGTGATTACTGTATGTTGGATTGTGATGACTGCTGTTCTTAGTTTACAGTAAAAAATGTAGCAGAAAGTGATTGTGTTGCTTGATTATTTTCTGTAACACTGCTAAAAGTACAAATAAATAAATGGAAAATAAAGATGTTAAAATAAAAAACGTGTTAATGCATTATTTCTCTAGTTTGAACCAGCAGCCATATCACCCTGTAGCCCAAGACTGGTTGCCCACTGAAGCTAAGCAGGGCTGAGCCTGGTTAGTACCTGGATGGGAGACCTTCTGAGAAAACCAGGTTGCTGCTGGAAGAGGTGTTAGTGAGGCCAGCAGGGGGTGCTCGCCCTGTGGTCTGTGTGGGTCCTAACGCCCCAGTGTAGTGACGGGGACACTATACTGTCAAAAGAGCACTGTCCTTCGGATGAGACGTTAAACCGAGGTCCTGACTCTCTGTGGTCACAAAAAATCCCAGGATGTCTTTCGAAAGAGTAGGGGTTTAACCCCGGCATCCTGGCCAAATTCGCCCAGTGGCCACCTGTCCATCATGGCCTCCTATTCATCCCCATATATTCTGATTGGCTTCATCACTGTCTCCTCTCCACCAGTAAGCTGGTGTGTGGTGAGCGTTCTGGCGCAATATTGCTGCCGTCGCATCATCCAAGTGGATGCTGCACATTGGTGGTGGTTGAGGAGATTCCCCCCTTCTATGTGAAGCGCTTTGAGTGCCTAGAAAAGCGCTATATAAATGTAATGAATTATTATGATTATTATTAGTTTAAAAAAGTAGTTTAAAATGTACGCATTTCTGCACCACTGCCCGACAAAAAAAAAAAAAAGTCGCTGTTTGGATTTAAATCGGCAAATGCTTAAAGTCCCCCTGTAGTCAATCATTTTATCCCTTAAAACTCATATTTAACAGATCTAAACGTTTTTTCCTTGAAATGTATCTTGCTTCATTTAGTATACGCGGTTGTATGAATATGCAAATTAGCCCCGCCTCCACTCACTCACAGCGGCTCAGAGATCCTCTCGTTGATCTGATTGGTTACAAGGTAGTTTGTGACGTCAGAAACACCAGCGATTTCAAACCGTGTTTTTGAGACTGTCTTTGGTTCACTGCAGTTTTAAGCAGAAAATACTCAGCAATGCTGTTGACATGAATTTACACATGGTTTGTCTTAAAGCATATTAAAAACACCACATAGATGTATAAACAACATTAAAGAACAACTCCAATGCAAAATGAACATGGTGTAATAACACATTGGTACCGAGTCGACCGTTCTCTGGGATGTGTTTTCATGATAATCGAATGTAAAGAGTTTTATCTCTAAAAACTGTTAGCCTATAACACTAGGGCATTGAATAAGTAAAAATAAATCGCTAGTTAATACCACTAACAAGGCTCAAAATAGCCTAACACTAACACGGTAGCATAATGAGGGTCCCTACATGCAAACTGAAGCATTGAGAACTTTGCAAGTGGACAGACCGTTTAATAAGAAGATACTTTATAAAGACAGTAGACTTCGCGTATACAGGCAGGAGCCATCTTGGAAAACAGTCTCGACCAGTCGAACCACGAATGCCGTGCTAAATGAGTTGAACTGTGACTTGGAATCTCATATGAAAGTATGGGACCCATTCTTCCCTTAGTTAGTCACCCATATATGTTAATAAACAGGTATAATTCATGCATTTCCATGTAATTAGATTTCACAAACGTAATTCCGATCGACCAGCTCACGGCGTTCATGGTTCGACTGGTCGAGACTGTTTTCCAAGATGGCTCAATGCTTCGGTTTGCATGTAGGGACCCTCATTATGCTACCGTGTTAGTGTGGGGCTATTTTGAAACTTGTTAGTGGTATTAACTAGCGATTTCTTTTTATTCAATGCACTATATACTAGCGTTATAAGCTAACAGTTTTTAGAGATAAAACTCTTTACATTCGATTATCATGAAAACACATCCCAGAGAACGGTCGACTCGGTACCAATGTGTTATTACACCATAGGTTCATTTTGCGCCGGAGTTGTTCTTTAAAAACTTGATTTTCACCACAGGGGGACTTTAAGAGTCAATGGTTGGATTGCTTGATTATTATGATTATAATATGATTATTATGTTTCTATCATGTTGTTTGGACAACAGTTCTTCTAACCCTAATTGATGGAGTGTGTAGCTTTTCATTTCTTAAACAACCATGTCAATTGTGAAAGAATGGTTGGGAGGGAGCAATGAAGAATCATTTTCACACATGACCTGACGACTCTGAGTCCAGAGCTTAAATTCATTGAAAGTCTTTGGGATGTGCTGGAGGAGACTTTACAGAGTGCTGGACTCTTGCATTAACAATACAAGATCTTGACCAGAAATCGATGCACAGCTTGATTGAAATAAATGTTGTGATGTTATTTCCACCAAGAGGTGCCTCAATTTTTGAATCACATATTTGGCCAAATATTACATTATATACAAAAAAAAAAATGTTTTTCTGTACATGCTAACAGTGGCATAGCAAATTTGAGATGTTTGTAATTATATTACTGATATAGGCAAACAATGTGGAATTTGGTGTGTCTATAGTTAAGCGAGGAATGTGTCAATGAGACATTCTGTTGGCCATGTTGATGAATACCTTTTTTCTTTTTCCAGAGGCTTAAATCATTCACTGGAGCCATTTGCAACACATTCCATCTTTAATACCTTGATGGTTTGGCAATTAATATTTCCAGTATTTAAATAAGCTGTTACAATTAACTTGTGAGACTCATCCTAAACACTAAACTCTCTCTCATCAGACGGGAAATTCTTCACACTCTTCAGCTCTGAGCTGTGGATGGGGTGGAGATAGATGTTTGAATATATAATAGGCTGATCTGGAGAGAAATTTGCTTCACATTCGCTTTATTAATTCTTTCAGATAACACACTCTTCAAACACATTTAAAACTACAACAATGTAAGTAATGAACTCAAATATTGTTTTATGCTCTTGTGATCTGATTTTATTTCCACATTGCTAAACATTTGGTCAAGTGAAGCCCAGCAACGTCTTTAGCAGACTTTATATATATTCTCTGATTATGTGAAGAGGTAATCTGTGCATTTATCTGTATATGTGCAGTCACTGAATTAATAAAGCTATAAAGGCAAAAAATATATCCTTATTAAGTGTTTTGTTGCTAAAATCTGTTTGAGAGTTTAAGAAGTTGAGAAAGCCATGAAGACCTGTAAGGAGTTGAGAGCCCAATCTCAACAAACCTCAACAACTTTCTTTCAAATGGTTCAATATGTGAGTTTTGTTTTTGATCATTCACTGATGATGAACTAATCATGTATTCTTGTGAAAGGTCATTCAAATCCATTATACTGGAGTCAGAAAAGTGTACAGAGGAGGACAGCGTATCCGGTTACAATCACTTCGAATCATGTCAAAAATCTTATGACAAGGAGCATGTCAAGACCAGAATTGCGAATCATTGCACAGACTCTTGGACACATGTGGAGCATCTGGTGAATGGTAAGAAGTCTTTGCAATGTAATGCATGATGTAAGATGTGCTTAAGCATTACTTCTACATCAGCAAAGTGTATGATTAAAAATTCTAATGAACTGACAGCCCTACTCTATTCATTAACTAATTTATATTTCTCAGATCTGCCATTGCATGTGTGTTCTGTTGACCTCATCAAATCCAGGACAGGACAAAATCGACGAGAGCATCACACGGATCGTTATCTTAGCGATCACCTCATCGTCCGTAGAGGACAATGTTTCGAGATGTGGATCGAGCTGTCCCGTCCCTTTAATCCACACTGTGAACAACTTCACCTGGAGCTGAGACTATGTCAGTTAAGGCCTTTTCGGTTAGATACTGTCTGAATACCCGGCCAGATGCATTCTGACACCCTAAAGAAAATGACTAAATACCAAGTTCTGTCATGAAACTCTAGATGGCGCAGGCTGATAGGTCCTTATCTCAATTTGGTAGCGATCACATCATTATCCAAAGCGCAACTGGTGAGTTGCTGTTGTACAAGCGGGCAATGAGCTGTAGCTCAACATTCAAATTCGGTACCCAGCAAGCAATTTTGCGTTTAAAAGATGTCTAATAGCCGTCCAAACACAGCCCAGAAGTCTAGACTAAAACAAGGCGAAATTTGGGCTGTCAGTGAACATTTTATAGACGTCTAAACCATAGCCCAAGAATAGACTAGTCATCAATTAGATAACAAAGAAATGAAATGAGTGAAGAAATAAAACCAAACACCTTGTAATCACTGTTTACTTTGCTTACATGATGGAATACATCTCGCAAGTTATTTTGGCAAAAACGAGATGTAACCAAATTCAAGGTTATTTTGGGTTCCTCATAGCCGGACTATATCGGGTCCATAGTTAACCTAGATGGTGAAATGACAGCTATTGCTTGCTGGGTAGTGTTTGCTGTCAGCAGTCTGCATCACGCTTTCAGAAACCCTACACCTTCCCCAGCTCCACCTGTATAGATCTGCTATGGGGTTTATTTCATGTATGTTATATGTGCAGCAGCAGCATGTCTGTCAATGTATTGGCAGTAGCAAGTTTTGTAGCAGATATACTCCGCCAAGACCAAATACATTAACATTGCCGTATCCATTACCATGCCAATCTCTCTGAGAGTTGTCATGACAAATCTGGATATTACATTTAGAAGGCAAAACAAGTCCAGAATGTTTGAGACCACTAGAGAAATTCATTACAAAATTACACTATCAGAATAACAGTTATTGAAACGCTGAACATTTTCGACAATTTAAGAATGTCCTCCAGTATGAGTTGAGATGCTCCAAAGCGTCTTGTGCTTCATTGGCTGCAAAAACATCTTAACCTCTGTACAGTTCTCCCAATGGATATATGATATAGGGATATATCCACACCATAATTTCCTCTTCTTGTGTCGTATGTTTTATAGGTAACATCCCATCAACATGGAACGAGACACTCGTGATGGTTCCATTAGTGAAGGAATTCAAGGAAGACTGCTGGGAAGCCAAGATTGTTGAACAAATGCAAAACCGAATCAAACTATGTGTTTACTCTCAGTCAACAGCTTCTATTGGACGATACAAGCTCACAGTCATAACCAACAGCCCAGGAGGAAAGGCCACTTCACTAGACACTCCTGAAAATGACATTTACATGCTGTTCAACCCCTGGTGTAAAGGTATGTGCACATGATATTGCATCTCTTTTTATTTTAGTGGGCTTTTAAATCACATCTGAAGCCTGATGCTGAGCAAAAAATGAGGAAAAACTAGAAAGCGCTGTTAAATATTGAAGAATTTCTCTTTATCAGATGACGGAGTGCACCTGAAAGAAGAGGCGGAGAGAGTTGAGTATGTGCTGAACGACATGGGCAGAATCTACTATGGGACTAAACAGCAGATTGGCTGCAGGACATGGAACTTTGGTCAAGTAAGAGCCAAACGTTCATTCATATTCATATAAAAGTGCATGCAAACATTTCCTAATTACATTTCTTATTATTCTTAGTTTGATGAAGGAGTCTTGGCTGCGTGTTTCTTTGTGTTGGAGAAGAGTGGTGGTCTTTGTTCAGGATGGGGAGACCCTGTTAACGTGGCCAGAGTAGCATCTGCAATAGTGAGTTTTACAGACATTTTCAAACTAGGTTTTTGGGTCTGGATAACAACCTGATTAGACAACAATCTTTAGGTAAAGGAGCAAGATGACAATATAACATTGATATGTTATCATTGTGACAGATTAATGCCAATGACAACAGTGGTGTGATGATGGGTAGTTGGTCAAATACCTACACAGATGGTATTTCCCCAACAGCCTGGTGCGGCAGCGGTGCCATCCTGAAACAATACCACAAAAGTGGAGGAAAACCTGTCAAATATGGACAGTGTTGGGTCTTTGCTGGAGTCACCAACACAAGTAAGATGTCAAACATATTGGATGGAAAAAAGCGAGCAATAACGTGACTGGGAGAATTGATGTAGTTATGTGTATTGGATTAATTCCCCTCTCAATCTCTCCATCCACAGTTTTGAGATGTTTGGGCATTCCCACTCGTCCGGTCTCGAACTTCAATTCTGCTCATGACACTGATGTTTCATTGACAACTGATGTTTATTTAGATGAGAAATTTGAGCCAATTGAACATCTAAACCGTTATTCGGTCTGGTAAGGTCACATGGCGTAAAAACATTCCTGTTTCTTTAAGTGCATCCATATTAATTTCAATTTCTATACCCTTCTTGGTTGATTCTATTCTATTCTATTCTCTCTATAGGAACTTCCATGTGTGGAATGAGGCCTGGATGTCTCGTCCCGACCTGCCATCTGGTTTTGGAGGTTGGCAGGTGGTTGACTCCACTCCTCAGCTGACCAGCCAGCCCATCTTTCACTGCGTCCCAACATCTGTTGCTGCGATCCGCAGTGGACAGGTCCAGCATGACGCACCCTTCCTTTTTGCTGGAGTATGTTAATGCTTTACCTTCCATCGTCCAGGGTTTGACGTTGCATGTAATATTTCCACATGTAAACATACAAGTACACATTTCTTTAGCTAGCATTTAATTTCTAATTATAAATTATTATTGTATTGTAATGTTTCAGGAAATGTCATATTCTGTGTGTATGATAACACGTTTTTGGTTAATATTGAAAAATGAAATGTATTAAATAAAATGTATAATTCTACACCCTTAGAGATCAAATTACAATTCAGCATCTTGCTTAAGTTTAGGAACTAAAGTGGAATGCAAAAAGGACAGATGATGCACAAACCTGGTGTACTGAACGTTTTTCTCTGTGTTGTAGGTGAACAGCGATAAAGTCTACTGGCAGCGTAAAGATAGTGAAAACTTCGCTGTGATTCAGGTTGACAAGAGCGCAGTGGGTCACTGCATCAGCACCAAAGCTGTTGGCTCAGATCATCGTGTAGATATCACACACCTCTACAAACACCCAGAAGGTGAAACGTCACAGAAGCACATGCTGTAGCTGGCGCAGCTCTTATATAAAGGATCTTAATGACAGCATTATTGATCACTAGTCACTAAAGCCAAATGTCTTGGTTTCTGTATTAGGTTTGGCTGGTTAGCATGCAGAGCTAACTACACCATTCTGTGGGGAAAAGCATCTTTCTCTATTGACTGCCATTCAAACATAGCCATGTATTCTGACAAAATATAAAATTAAGTATATTATTCTATAAAAACAAGCATTTCATTATATTATTATAGACCTCTTTATACAAAGCACATTTCAGTTTGCTAGTTTTCTGACAGGTTAGTCCTGTCACTGTGATGTGGTTTCAGTGATTAATGGATATAAAGACGTTTTTATGCATGGCATTCAAAAAACAGTGCTTTTAATATTCATATTATAGTTAATAATTTATTATTTTATCTATTCTTAAGGTTCGGATGGGGCACGGATTGCTGAAGAAACAGCCTGTTGCCATGGCTCAAAACGCACCATTTACTCGTTGTCTTACAGTGAGGATGTGATCATTGAAGTCAACATGCAGGGTGATGGACCATGTGTTGGTCAGGATGCTGTGCTTTCCATCATTCCTGAAGAACAACTGCATGTATCCTCGTAGCCTCACTCTTTACAGCCAGGTGGCAGCCATGCACTACACCGGAGCCCACAAGGCCTTAGTGAAAAAGGACCAGACACTCATTGAGCTCAAGTCTTATGAGGGTGAGATATGATAGAAGTCTAAAATAGCTCAGTACAATGATAGTGTACTGAATTATTGTAGTTGAATAATTAGTTTGTTTGATGACAGACTTGTTCCAAACTGGCCACAGTCTTTCAGGCTGTTCTGACTTAATGGTCCATTGTGTAATATTTAGGAGGATCTCTTGACAGAAATGCAATATCATATACATAACTATATTTTCAGTGGTGAATAAAGACCTTACATAATGAGCCGTTATGTTTTTATTACCTTAGAATGAGCCATTTCTATCTACATACACCGCGGATCCACATTGAAATGCACGTCATGTTTCTACAGGAGCCCTAAACGGACAAACGCGTTTCGTCACTATGTTGTTCTTTGTGCAAAGAAGCTAGCTAAAGTCAGCGAATAGATGAACAAGTAACAATAATGTCTGTTGGTTGCAGTTCGCAATCTCACCACTAGATGCTGCTACAAATTACACAGTGCATCTTTAAAATGACCTTTTATAAACTTTCAGGAAATACTTTGTAAAGCCTTAGCCAACAGCAACATTTGTCTTGACATTGGCAAACTTACATTTTCTGGTTTTGTATTAATTTGGTGCAAACCATGTTAACCCAGTCCAACCAAATTCATCTTAGACTTCACATACAGCTGTGAAGAAAAGCATTACGATGAGGATGATCATTGATTTCAAATGAAAATTTGCAGTGGCGTAGGTTTGATTTTGAAATTGGTGGGGACGGGGACGGCAATATATAAATATATTTTAAGTTTTGATCGAAATTATTGCTAGGGATATTCCAGTGTCACTGGATATTGGTAGGGACACGTCCCTAGCGTCCCTACTTAATTTTCAGCCCGTTCTCATCCCAAGGCGTCATATACTGACGCTTTTGCCAAAGCGTCTATATCCAACGCACATGGCACCCTTTAGCGTCAATATGAGACGCAGATATATAGCGCCTCCTAGTGGTCTCACCCTAACACTACCCCAGACCTAAACCTACCCATAACCGAAGCGTGTTATATTGACGCTAAAGGGTGCCATGTGCGTTGGATATAGACGCTTTGGCAAAAGCGTCAGTATATGACGCCTTGGGATGAGAACGGGCTGAAAATTAAGTAGGGACGCTAGGGACGTGTCCCTACCAATATCCAGTGACACTGGAAAATTTTTTGTATTTTCGGCAAAAGCGTCAGTATATGACGCCTTGGGATGAGAATGCGTTGTAATTCTACACCTCTGAAAAATGTGTTATGAAAGCATTTGTATTCACTCACTGTTTATCTTGGTTTCTTTTATCTGTAGTCCAGATTCTGGAGTGGACCTTGCGGTATGAGGACTATAAGGAGCACCTGGTTGATCAAGCAGCGTTGATGCTTACACTCTCTGGACGGGTCTCAGAGACGACACAGATACTGGTCACCCAGTTCAACTTCAGACTGCGCACACCAGATCTCATTATCATTGTGAGTTTTCTTATGAACTCTTTATATAGAGATTTCATCTGCCAGTGTATGTGTTCGAGCTAGAGTGTTTGCAACCCAGTTCTTTTTTTCTTTTTTTTTGCACCATAACTTGCCTGATTATCTTCTGTAAACGTTTCTTTTTCAGCCGGTATGTGGTGGGTTAGTGGGCAAAGAGATGACATTCAAAATCAAATTCCAGAACCCACTGCCCTGTGTGCTGAAGGATGTCGTTTTCCATTTTGAAGGACTGGGATTGCAGTGTGTCAGAACAATTAACTATGGGTAAGACGCAAGGGTATTATATTAATTTGCACTGCTTGATATATAGCCTAAATTAGTTGACTGATGAGCATAATGTAAAATGAATACAAATGAAATATGTAATAATTTTCTCTCTCTGTCACTCAGTGACATTGCAAGCCTGGTCACAGTGAACCTGACGGAGACATTTATCCCCAAGTGTCACGGGCCACATAAACTTCTGGCATCTCTTGATTGTCCTCAGCTCACTCAAGTGCATGGATTCACCAACGTTGTTGTTAGTGAAATGATTTACTGTTAAACAGAGATGGTTTGTGTAAACGTGATTGCATGTAACCACTGTTTATGTATAATATAGCATTTTATATCTCATATTCCTTTAAAGTACTTTAAAGTGAGGGACCTAAAGTTTATGGTTTACAGTAAAAGTAACAAAATATATTACATATTCCTCATTTAATTGATCACAAGCCAGATTATTAATATGCAGCCTATGTGTAACTTCATACATTTTAGTTATGATGTGTATTATTTTCTTCCCTGAAATAATGGAAAGTGTTTTAATAATGCTTGAAAAACCAGCACTTCTGTAATGCTTGACTATAATCTGGTTTTCTTTACAATGGATAATAAACTCTAAAACAACACAAACCTATGGAAGCTTGTTTCCGTTTACATCTCACAATTATGATTTTTTTTTTTCTTGCAGTTGTGAGTCTCAGTTTACACTCACCTAAAGGATTATTAGGAACACCTGTTCAATTTCTCATTAATGCAATTATCTTATCAACCAATCACATGGCAGTTGCTTCAATGCATTTAGGGGTGTGGTCCTGGTCAAGATAGACCCGAGCCGGTCTGAGTATTTCACAATCTGCTCAGTTACTGGGATTTTCACGCACAACCATTTCTAGGGTTTACAAAGAATGGTGTGAAAAGGGAAAAACATCCAGTATGCGGCAGTCCTGTGGGCGAAAATGCCTTGTTGATGCTAGAGGTCAGTGGACACTGGGCCGACTGATTCAAGCTGATAGAAGAGCAACTTTGACTGAAATAACCACTCGTTACAACCGAGGTATGCAGCAAAGCATTTGTGAAGCCACAACACGCACAACCTTGAGGCGGATGGGCTACAACAGCAGAAGACCCCACCGGGTACCACTCATCTCCACTACAAATAGGAAAAAGAGGCTACAATTTGCAAGAGCTCACCAAAATTGGACAGCTGAAGACTGGAAAAATGTTGCCTGGTCTGATGAGTCTCGATTTCTGTTGAGACATTCAGATGGTAGAGTCAGAATTTGGCGTAAACAGAATAAGAACATGGATCCATCATGCCTTGTTACCACTGTGCAGGCTGGTGGTGGTGGTGTAATGGTGTGGGGGATGTTTTCTTGGCACACTTTAGGCCCCTTAGTGCCAATTGGGCATCGTTTAAATGCAACGGCCTACCTGAGCATTGTTTCTGACCATGTCCATCCCTTTATGGCCACCATGTACCCATCCTCTGATGGCTACTTCCAGCAGGATAATGCACCATGTCACAAAGCTCAAATCATTTCAAATTGGTTTCTTGAACATGACAATGAGTACACTGTACTAAAATGGCCCCCAAAGTCACCAGATATCAACCCAATAGAGCATCTTTGGGATGTGGTGGAACGGGAGCTTCGTGCCCTGGATGTGCATCCCACAAATCTCCATCAACTGCAAGATGCTATCCTATCAATATGGGCCAACATTTCTAAAGAATGCTTTCAGCACCTTGTTGAATCAATGCCACGTAGAATTAAAGCAGTTCTGAAGGCGAAAGGGGGTCAAACACAGTATTAGTGTGGTGTTCCTAATAATCCTTTAGGTGAGTGTATATCTCAGAAATCTGGCTTATTTTCTCAGGAAAATTATCTTTTTTAGGTACTTTTTTACTGGTTTTACTATGCATAGACAATAAATAAACATAGACAACCATAGACAATGGAAGAAACAAAATACACATGAAAACATACAATGTTGCAGAAGTTCCAAGAATTAACTTTATTACTAATATATTTTCATTTCAATAAATGTGTAAGAAGAACTGGGTTTGCTACAACTGACTCGTGAAATTCAGATTCAAGATGCTGTGAGTTTGAAACTATGATTACATTAATTCATTGATTATAAAGGGAGTATTTTTGAGAGTGCACATGGGCCAACCCGGTATCACGCCAAAACGTGTAATACACACTCTGGTCCACTATAGTATTGATGCTCTGATTGTCCAAAAGGTTTTTGTAACTTTTCTTTATCATATAGACACATTCTTTTTGGGTTTTATGTCAAAGACAAGAATCTAGTTAATACACGTTTTTGTATAAACCTTTTATATATTGGAAAGTTTCATATCCATAAATGTAAATATATGACGAGTAAACCCCACTTTAGCTTTTTCAAAGAAGAATTGAAGATGTGTTTAAAATAAATACAATTTCAACTTCTGTTAACAAGAAAGCAATGAAAACATCCAGAATTTGTGCCATGTTTAATATTCTCCCTTAATGTCTTTTTCTTTTTGTGCCTTTTCCTTTTTTCTTTCTTCTCTTACTCTCTTTTTCTTTTTAAGACTATTGTTGAATAGATTTAAATTTCTTTCACATTTCCTCTCTTAATGTATTCTGAACCATAATTTCTCTTTTGTATTGAAAGATTGTTTATATTTCTTGTATGTATCGACTTGTTCTGTTTGTTAATATTGCAATTAAAAAAAAAAAAAAAAAAACTATGTGATTCTCTGAGATGGGTGCCTTTTGGGTCATACCTTTTTTTATATACACCTCAAATAGTTATATTTCTGATCATTTCATGTGATAGTGGATTAGTCAAACCTTTAAGAAAATGCATTTTCCCACCTCAGGCATGAAATTCTAATTGATATTGAGTGTTTTTTCTTACTGAAAGTAGTTTTGAAGTTCAACCCCGTCACAGACCACTTGGACCCTGTTTAAATATGATTTAAAAAGATTTTCAAGTAAATTCTTGTAGAAGCTTTTCAATCAGATGTCCCTTGTTTGATATCATTTATTGCATCTAGAATATTATTATTAAATACTCACCATTTGAATACCAAATCAGGTCATGAAAACTGTATCTAACCTTGGTCTTCATATCTTATCACAAAATATGCATTAACATTAGGATTTAATCAGGCTTTCGTATTTTTTCTGACTGTCCTGTAAATTCTTCACACAGAAAAACAAACATTGACCTAATTTGTCTTCTTATCACGAAAATATTAATAAAAACTATCAAATAACAGGGTTGAACTCAGCATAACAGGGTTGAAAATGATAACAGGGTTGAAATGATGATCATTTTGATCATCACCAGATTGCTTATTTTTTTCTTTTTCCCTGCCTCTGTGTCCCTTTTCCACCTTTCACGATTTTTCCCTTCTCTCTGCGTCTGCATCCCTTCTTGCTCTGTACTGTCTTTGCCTCTCTGCTGCTGTTTTTGCCATTGCGATGTCTGAAAATATTGAAAATAAAATAGCATAATCGTTAATTTCTGACAGTTCACATCACAATACAACAAGTCTACAATTGAGTAATCTACTAAGAAGTGTCAAACATTCAACCCTGTCACAATGATTTAACCCTGTTATAATAAAAAATGTGACGGGGTTGAAGTTTTTGGCTAACAGTGATAATTCCTTACTTATAAGACAGTAGCACCACGTGGCATTTAAGACATCATTCAATTGTAATGTATTGCAAAATTTAATTCTTCTTAAACCATTGTTTACTATCATTTAGTCATACAACAGAGTTGAAATGTTGAGCCTGACAATCTTAAAGGGTCACTTCACCCATTTGCATTAAGGTTTGTATTGTTAGAAACCCTGTCATATATTATAATGATTGTGGAATTTTGCTTGTTTTTTTTCTGAGATGGGAGAAAAAAGGAATTAAGTGTTTTACTTCCGTCCTATCGTGACGTAAATATCGTCATTTTGCGTCACGATAGGACGGAAGATAAATTTCATTGCATATTAAGAAAACTACAGCCTTTAGCTCATTATTATTCAAGGGCGTGGGACCCACTCACCCCACCGGCCTATTACAGATCAGTGGGTGGGACTAAACCTGAAGAAACTAAACTATTAATCCGCCATCTTGCTTGGAAGACAGCAAGCTAAGCTAACAAGCGCTCAAGGAGTTAGATTTACCATAATGCCTGAATTTACGACACACGATATGGAAGACGAGGATTTTGAAAATCTTTTGCTCGAAACTGATACGAGCCACAATATAGTGAAGAGCAGCTGAGGCTGATGGAGGAACAAGAGGCGGCGTCGGCTGCGGCAGCGGCCGCCACAGGAGACCAGCCCGGCGCAGACGAGAAGCCCGGGCTTGCTCGCGCTGTAGCGAATTGGTGGTGCTCGTGCTGTAACTGTGCGCCTATGGACACCGAGCTAGAGTCTGTCTGCTGCAAAGAATCTCTAAAATGCCAATTCCTTCTAGAAGAAATGTCAGAGGCAGACACGGACATGGAGTTTTGTGCACACGGACGTTTGTGTTGTGATGTGAACCATCCTAGTGTCGCACCCCATATGCAGATTCCAGGTATCATGCAATAATTCACCATATAGAAAGAAATACAAACGAGGAGTAGCTGCTAATTCGCTAATGAGTTTGCCAATGTAACGGGGTTCGTTGTTGTGGGAAGAATGAGACGGGAATCGGCGAACATTTAAACATTTTAATAGTAAAATAAACAAATACAAAACAAAAGTATAAGCCAGCAGCCCCGCACTGCTGGCCACACACAACAGAAACAAAACACACCATAAAATCAGGCCTGTTCCTCTCTCGATCTGCCCTGTCGCTCCTCGTTTTATGCGTCCGCTCCTCGGTGAGAGACGCGAGAGAGACCAGTGCGGCTCACAGGTGTCGTTCATTATCACTCACGCCACCGGCCTCGCGCCGCTCTCACGTCCCTTGTCCTGCTCGCCACAGCCAACTAACTATACATTTTGTGTGAAATGAATTTCTAACTCTGTTGGCAGCTAACGTTAGCCCCGTAGAGTAGACGGAAAAGTGATTTCTCTGATGTTTGCGACTTTGCGCTGTTCTGGATTAGTGGGAGTGGCTTGCGGAGCTGTGCAACGTGGTGCATTCTGGGAGTTGTGGTCTTACACACAAATGCGCCCTAAAGTTATTTTCTGTCTTTTCTCGGTCAAGAGGGCACCAAATTCAAAATTTCTTTTACATTTCGACTACATATATGACCCACTTTCAATAAAGATTAATGTTGAAATGGGTGAAGTGCTCCTTTAATCTGACAGTGAAAAACATGAAATATTGGTAAGAAAAGATACTGACACTTGCCTTTCTTTGCAGCATGTTCTTCAAGAGACTTGTGTGATGTCACTTCTTGGATGTGATGCCACAGGGATTGATCCATTATTTTTATAGGGGGGTAAATAGTATGGCGTGACGGGGTTGAAAACAAACTGGAGGACGTGTATAAATATTGCAATTTCATACATAATTCATTATTTTTTTATATATATGTATATTTTAGTTAAAGTAGACCAACATATGATAATATTAGCAGCAACATTTTGGTATTAATTGCACTTTTTATTTGTTTGATATTCAATGAAAATGTAATGATGGTTAGTGAGGACATGCAAACATGCTTGTTGTCTACTACTTAGGCAACCCATTATCTTTAAATTACTTTTTTTTTTTTAAAAGCAATGGTGTTGCATTATAATGCAAAGGCACCTGGTTCTATTAATTGACAGCATTAAAATGCATTTTGTGATTTCCTTCAATTGAAAATCTTTGAAGCAAGTTTGGGGGACTTGAAGGGCACCCAATTCAGAGAATCACCAAGGGGGGGGTGCCAGTAGGGGGCGATAATTTCCTCAATGCCAACAAATCCCCACGGACCAAAGAGAAGCGATATAGTGCATTTCTAAAATTCCCGCGTCGTTCAGGTCGGTCAAACCCATACACTGTAAAAAGGTCAAACCATATTTTTTATTATGGTGCTGTCTTTAAGAAATCCTAACGTTGCTGTAGCCTAACGTTATATTTGTGTGTGGAGACTGTGGAGTAAACCTCGGTAAACTTCACAATAATAATTGGAAATGTGCTAATTAGACTGGAGTGAGAGAGCATAGACGTTTTCGAGCTGTTGTGATCTTTTTGGCGCTGTAATAATGCGTGACAGCTAGTCGCTGTGAACCGATCACCTGTTCCGCTTTACAGCACGACAAGAAATAATGAATGAACCATAGACTGTAAAAAGGAATGAACTCAGGGCTCGACATTAACGCTTGTCCGGGAAGGGGCAAGTGAAAGATAATTTTACTTGCCCGACCGGACAAGTAGCTTAATTTTAGTGACAAAAAATAACCAGGGATTGATAATGGGTAACTTAGTGTATTTCTGGTAGCAACGTAGCGGAGGCTCTTTGTTAGAGATACATTCGTGGAGATATCAAAACAAAGGCGTAAAACAGCACACAGAAGAAATATATAATTATAACATATGATTTAGTGTAACAAACACAACCAGGTAGCTGTTTTGCTGAATATTATTATCACGATTGAAAATGTTACATTGAATTTATAGTTTAAAGTAGCGTAGTTAATATTTATTATTAAGCTACATACATTTTAGACACAAACGATATTAACTGTTTTTGTTCTATTTCACCGACGACAATAGTTCCACACAGGGGCGTCATGCAAGCCAAAATTCTGGGGGGGCACAATCTGAGACGTTGCAATTGTTTTCTGACGGGTGATATGGATCATGTTAGGAGGGGTCAGGGGGTTTCTCCCCCTGAAATTTTTTTAATTCTGGCTGCTAAACATACCATTTCAATGCAGTTTGGGAGGGACAGAAATACCTTAACGGAGCTAGCAGCAACACTCCTCTATTCTGAGGACTAGGCCTAAGTTAAAGTATCTATTTTGTAAGTTTATGTAAAAGACAGGTTGATGAAAGAAGTGTAAGCTCAAATTCAAAAGCTTTTGAAGTCTACTTCATTAAAGCATGTTTACACACACACGTACACTTAGGCCTACTACACATGATTTTAAAAACAGTACCATTGCAGTTTTTATGTTATGATTTTAAATTGGTATGTGACCTAAGAACGATCTTACATTAAAGGTAGCCTACATAAAGGTGCTGAGGTCTGACTTTGTGGTGCTCTGAAATTAAGTTATTTTAATATTAATATGTGATGAAGGACTTTGAAAGAAGTTTGACAGATTTCAGTGCTGAATAAGGGTTAACACTACCCCGTTTATTTGAAAATGGTTAATATTTGACAGAAATGTAAAAAAGTAATCAAATCAAATGCAATATGTATAGCGATCTGTATAACAACTGCTGTAGGCATTTGGGGGGTAGTCCTACTATGATATTAGACTACATTAAAAGATAATGAATTTCAAACCTGAACCAAACATATTTTTTAATTCAAAGATCAAAGTCTGTCATTAGTCTTTAGTCTGCCAAAAAACAAACAAACATTAAAATCATGAACTCAAATGTCATTGTGAAAAAAAAATGTGTTACTGTAACAGTGTGTAGGCTAAATCAGACCTTTCAGGCTATAGCCTAATGCTAATAAGCCTCATGGCAAAATTATTATTATAACTAAATTGTCGGTCATTAAATAGGAAAACTAAATAATTTTGTAGATGATTTGCTTTGTGTAGGCCTAACCCGACATCAGACATTATAAGGCCCGGACGAAGTTTTTTTTTTGCACAGTGACGCGACCAATCAATCACTCCTTTAATGCTGCGTTCTCACCAGACGCGAATAGCGCGTCAAATTCGCGCCTACCGCGTCTAGTTATAGCCTACGCGTGAACACTTTGAATCCATTCGCGCGTCAAGAGCAAATGACGCGCGTAAAAAAACTAAAGTTTAGACTGGCTGCCTGCACATTCACTGTCCTCGCGGCTGCGGCTGCTGCAATTGGAAGGGGCTGGCTGCAGGACGACTCAACTTCCACGGACAGTTTTTAATATCTTATATCAAGATTTTGCCTTAGTATAATTTTCGGGACAATTAAGGCCGGTTTCGGGATTCGGGACAACAGCTTAGATTTCGGGACTGTCCCGAATTTTTCGGGACTTCTGGTCACCATAGGTGTCATTTACACTGGGGACGCTGGGGACATGTCCCCACCACTTTTTGAAATGGCTGATTTTGTCCCCACCACTTTTTGAAAGCATTACGGTTAAAATGTTCTGAAAAATCAAGCGAACCAAGAAATGTTAAAGGTTTATTTGCACAAAATAAAACATGCAATGCAGTTTAGATACAGAAAGAAACAATGTACATTGTCCAAAAAAGTAACTTAAACAAAATAAACTATTACTGATTCTAGAATGACCCAAAAACATGCATGCGCCGATCAGTAAAGCCTGGTTCACACGGCAGGATAATTAGGCCGATTTTAGCCCCGATTTACCCCTTCCGACAATCTTAAGGATGCTCCGATTATCGTAAAATAATCTGATCAGATATTCCTGCTGTGTGTGGTGTGTTAAGACTCCTCTCGTCTGCTCGGAAGGACGCCGGGACCGCTCAGATCTCTAATCGAGGATATCCAACATGTTGGATTTTTTTGGCCCCATTTCTCCTCGTGTGTGGTGTCCCCCGGGGACAAACGAGCACGCAGCCTGTGGAGGCTACTTGTCCGGTTGGGCAAGTAAAAATCTCTTTTACTTGTCCCTTCAAAAAATCCACTTGTCCCGGACAAGCGTTAATGTCGAGCCCTGTAGTATGGTGCTTTGGCACTGTTCGGTTGAGCTGGTGTTGCAGGGACTGTTACATGTGCAGTCGACATTGTTAGGGGGTTTATGCTGAGTATTTTCGTGTTGTTGACTGGCCTACGCTATGCCATTTTTGATGCGCCGTTATTCGATATTTTTGTTTATGTTTTTTTCATCTGATCTTTTGTCCCCACCACTTTTCAACACAAACTGACGCCCCTGCTGGTCACCCTAGGGAGGAAAAATCTGAGGGGGCACGTGCCCCCTCACTTTGAATGGGCATGACGCCACTCCACAGGAAAGCTACAGCAGCGCGGTGTTTTGTTACTGAATGATTCAGCGTTTTGAACGAATCTTTTGTATGAATGACTCAATGACTCACTAATTAAGACGGTCTTTCACGAGTCAGACTGTTTAAGTATTGCATTTTTTTATTTGTATATTCAAACATTTATTTAAAACATCAATCTCATAACATTATTTATTGCAGTTGTAATTTTGCCGTGCGAATTATTTAATTTGATGGGTAACAACAGCCCTATAGTGTCGTATTATTATAACTGAATTTATTGATCAAATGTAAGAATTTGTCATGAAAGATAATGCATACATTTAATAAGGTAATAAAGTTCTCTTTGTAAAAATAAATAACACTCTGGGGTAAATATCACAAATATGAAGATTTAAGTAGGCCTATATAAAATCTGAAAATATAAAAAAATATATAAAAAAATTCATAAAATGTTAATCCTAAGGTGTTTTTTTTAAACCAGTAATTGTATTTATTTTGCACGAATTTATTTTATTCAGAAAGGATGCATTAAATTGATTAAACGTGACAGTAAAGGCTTTTACATTGTTACAAAAATATATTTCATTAATGCTATTCTAATAATTATGATGCTGAAAATTCCGCTTTGATCACAGGAACAATTTTAACATATTCAAATAGAAAACAGATCGCCTATTTTAAATTGCAATAATATTTCACAATATTTTTTTTTACAAAGATTTACTGTATTGTTGATCAAATAAATGCAGCCTTGGTAAGCAGATTAGACTTCTTTCAACATTAAACATCTTACCGACCCCAAAACTTTTGAACAGTATAGCGCACATGTAACATTTACTATAATGATTCTAGTTTGTGTGTTAAAGTTCAAATGGCTTGTGTTATGTCCTGTAATTGATGTTAATAAATCTGTCAGAAGAAAATGTGCAAAAGTTTTACCTATTGGGGTGAAAATGAACAATATTAACCATGGTACACATGACTTATTACAGGCGCATCGAGAGCACAAATCACAAAATCTTTTAGTGGAAAATGTGTTCAGATTTAGCATATTGATGATGCATTCACCTCATATATCACGACACACTTCTGTTCATGAATGCAGTTTACATGCTGAATATGCATTGTGCAATAACAGAATCACAAGTTATCTTCTTTAATTTGTTACAGTTCTGCATATATAATATGACAAATCCAGGAAGCCTTGCTGCAAGAGAATCAACTATGTTTTTGTGTTCCTTTGTCCAACAGCTCCTGTTTTTACCCACCATCCTTCCCTGTTACCTCCACCTGTATATCTTTATAAGAAAACCAATACTCCTATACTCCTCTCACTGCCTCTCTTTTTCTCTCTCTCTCTCTCTCTCTCTCTCTCTCTCTCTCTCTCTCTCTCTCTCTCTCTCTCTCTCTCTCTCTCTCTCTCTCTCTCTCTCTCTCTCTCTCTCTCTCTCTCTCTCTCCATCTCTCCATCTCTCTATCTCCATTTCTTACTTCTAAAGCTTCACTGTCTTCAAGTAAGTATTGTTACTCTATTCTTTATTTTTCTTACGCCTTACTCGCTCTCTCACTGTCCAAAACATTTTTAAAAATGTCATTTTTATAGCCTATAGCCACCCGACAGATGTTTGTCTGGCTGTGTTTTTATCATCTTTCCAGTATAGTATCTTTGAAATGGCTGCTCAGCGAGACATAGGGAGAGCAGATGATGCTATTTTCCTTGCAGACATATGCTTCTTGCTCACATGCAAACATGCAAAGTGAGTATTTTTTGAGACAGTGATCTTCCAGTATTGGTAATACTAAAGAGTGGGAATTCGAGCGCAAAGTTTGAACGAACTCCTCAAGAGTTGGCTGTTTTTCAGTGTTATCATACAATGCTCATTTTCTGTCATGCAAGGCAAAGGAAGCGAAGGGCAAAGCAACATCTGCTAAAGGCAGTAAACTGAATGTCCGATGGGTGGAGAGAGATGCTGAAGGACGTCCACTGCTAAAAAGAAGCAGAAGTGCACGAGACACGGAAACGTGCTTCAGCTACAGGTAGTCCATGTCTTCCAAGATTATTTGTGATTACCCGCCACCACCCAATCTTTCTTAACTAAGTATAACTGCCCATTGTGTACAGAATTCAGCTTGCTATTTGTTAGGTAACATATACACTCACCGGCCACTTTATTAGGTACACCTGTCCAACTGCTCGTTAACACCTAATTTCTAAGCAGCCAATCACATGGCGGCAACTCAGTGCATTTAGGCATGTAGACATGGTCAAGACAATCTCCTGCAGTTCAAACCAAGCATCAGTATGGGGAAGAAAGTTGATTTGAGTGACTTTGAACGTGGCATGATTGTTGGTGCCAGAAGGGCTGGTCTGAGTATTTCAGAAACTGCTAATCTACTGGGATTTTCACGCACAACCATCTCTAGGGTTTACAGAGAATGGTCCGAAAAAGAAAAAACATCCAGTGAGCGGCAGTTCTGTGGGCGGAAATGCCTTGTTGATGCCAGAGGTCAGAGGAGAATGGCCAGACTGGTTCGAGCTGATAGAAGGGCAACAGTGACTGAAATAACCACTCGTTACAACCGAGGTATGCAGCAAAGCATTTGTGAAGCCACAACACGCACAACCTTGAGGCGGATGGGCTACAACAGCAGAAGACTCCACCGGGTACCACTCATCTCCACTACAAATAGGAAAAAGAGGCTACAATTTGCAAGAGCTCACCAAAATTGAACAGTTGAAGACTGGAAAAATGTTGCCTGGTCTGATGAGTCTCGATTTCTGTTGAGACATTCAGATGTTAGAGTCAGAATTTGGCGTAAACAGAATGAGAACATGGAACCATCATGCCTTGTTACCACTGTGCAGGCTGGTGGTGGTGGTGTAATGGTGTGGGGGATGTTTTCCTGGCACACTTTAGGCCCCTTAGTGCCAATTGGGCATCATTTAAATGCCACGGCCTACCTGAGCATTGTTTCTGACCATGTCCATCCCTTTATGGCCACCATGTACCCATCCTCTGATGGCTACTTCCACCATGTCACAAAGCTCTAATCATTTCAAATTGGTTTCTTGAACATGACAATGAGTTCACTGTACTAAAATGGCCTCCACAGTCACCAGATCTCAACCCAATAGAGCATCTTTGGGATGTGGTGGAACGGGAGATTCGCATCATGGATGTGCAGCCGACAAATCTGCGGCAACTGTGTGATGCCATCATGTCAATATGGACCAAACTCCCTGAGGAATGCTTCCAGCACCTTGTTGAATCTATGCCACGAAGAATTGAGGCAGTTCTGAAGGCAAAAGGGGGTCCAACCCGTTACTAGCATGGGGTACCTAATAAAGTGGCCGGTGAGTGTATATGGTTTTGTGTCACTTTTGAAACATCGAAAAAAATGTCACATATGAAAAAAATGCATATTTTTGAAATATGACTTCAAAAAATGAAGTCAACCAATGCCTTCAGATCTTGTTTAGTAGCCTATATGTTCTCTTTAATTGCTATAATATCTTTATTCTTTACATAATAATAACATACAATTACAGTTACAGTTACGACTCAAAGTTTTAAATGCTATGTTAACTACAGTATGTAATTATTCATAGAATGTGGTGATTTAGTGCCTCCAGTTAAATAATGATTGTGTTAGTGATCATCTTATTCACCATGTAAGTCATGAGCAGTTTTTCCACACGGCTGAATCATTCACGGAAGGTGTTCTCTGCACATTCCATCATCATTACTCGTTCCTCTTTAGGTAAGGAGATGAAGGAGTGTGGAATGCCAATTACAATGTGCGTGATGGCTGAAACAAAGATTTCTGACTAAACAAACATTCCTGATGGTTTATAGCTTTGCACACTTAATAATAACTTGCATTATAATTTATATTACATATTAAGCGCACAATAATTGTGCATTTTATAATATTTAAAAAGTCTGGTCTATTCATACAGAGTTGTGTAATGGATGTGTTAATGTTATGGTATTGTGGTTTAATCACTTATAGCAACAGAAGGAAACTCAACTGATTGATGTCCCGAGTAAGGAGAAAAAAAAAGCCCCGAAGAATCCCATTAGGGGAAAGTTTCAGTAGCACCTCATTGCAGTACACGAGATCCAGGGGGCGGAGTTGGATCCAGATCTAAGGGGTGGAGATGGGTAGGATTAGGGGTGGGGGCGGAGATGGGTAGGATTAGGGGTGGGGTTAGAGATCAGGGGGCGGAGATGGGTAGGATTAGGGGTGGGGTTAGAGATCAGGGGGTGGAGATGGGTAGGATTAGGGGTGGGGTTAGGGATCAGGGGGCGGAGATGGGGTAGGATTAGGGGTGGAGTTAGGGATCAGGGGGCGGAGATGGGTAGGATTAGGGGTGGGGTTAGGGATCAGGGGGCGGAGATGGGTAGGATTAGGGGTGGGGTTAGGGATCAGGGGGCGGAGATGGGGTAGGAATAGGGGTGGGGTTAGGGATCAGGGGGCGGAGATGGGTAGGATTAGGGGTGGGTTTAGGGATCAGGGGGCGGAGATGGGGTAGGATTAGGGGTGGGGTTAGGGATCAGGGGGCGGAGATGGGTAGGTTTAGGGGTGGGTTTAGGGATCAGGGGGCGGAGATGGGGTAGGATTAGGGGTGGGGTTAGGGATCAGGGGGCGGAGATGGGTAGGATTAGGGGTGGGGTTAGGGATCAGGGGGCGGAGATGGGTAGGTTTAGGGGTGGGTTTAGGGATCAGGGGGCGGAGATGGGTAGGATTAGGGGTGGGGTTAGGGATCAGGGGGCGGAGATGGGTAGGATTAGGGGTGGGTTTAGGGTTTAGGGGGCGGAGATGGGTAGGATTAGGGGTGGGGTTAGAGATCAGGGGGCGGAGATGGGTAGGATTAGGGGTGGGGTTAGGTATCAGGGGGTGGAGATGGGTAGGATTAGGGGTTGGGTTAGGGATCAGGGGGTGGAGATGGGTAGGATTAGGGATGGGGTTAGGGATCAGGGGGCGGAGATGGGTAGGTTTAGGTATATGTAAGGTGGGAGGAGTTGGATCTGGATCCAGCTCCTCCCCCTGGATTTCGTGTTCTGCAGTAAGGACCATCTCGAAAGTTTCGAAAAAGACCCAAATATAGCCTATTCATATGCCTATTAATTCTTTTTCTCATGTGAATAGGGTAAAAATGTTGGTATAGCCAGGTGAAAATGTCTTGTAGAATCTTGTTGACATCTTACAGTAAAAGACTATAGAGGCAAACAAATGTCACCATAAGGGCCAGAGATTCAGTCATTCATTCAAGGTCCACTTAACTTCTGTCACACTTAACTGTCTCTAAGCTGCGTCACTCAAGAAAGATTTCCTTTTGTTTCTCCTACATGGATTAATTTGATTGTTTGATCCAGCCACTTTTTATTTTACCTAGCTTTTGTTCTTCTGTATTCTCCTTACCCGTGTCTCCTGTTCTTCCCTCAGACTCATCCCCCAGAAACAGTCCCACGGCACATCCCCAACCCCATCTCTGCAATAATAATTAATAAAGGCTGCTTTCTAAAGTACTTCTTCCTGCCTCTGTATTAATGCTCATGAGTAGCCTAAATGGGTTCCATTCAGACCTTAACATTAAATATTTTACTGTTATATATGTCAACAAGATTCAACAAGACATTTTCACTTGGCTATACCCAATGTTTAGATCTGTTGTGGTATTAATGCAAATTAGCACATACGTAATTAGATTATGCAGCGTTTGTCCATGTTAACTAACAATTTAAAAAAAACTTGTAATAATTTTTTTGTTTGTCTTGATGCAAGTAATCAACTCAGTAATTTTCAGAATGATATCTAAAGGTTAAAATGTTTACCCTATTCACGTGAGAAAAAGAATGAATAGGCGTATATATGAATAGGCTATATTTGGGTCTTTTTCGAAACTTTCCCCTAATGGGATTCTTCTGGGCTTTTTTTCCTTACTCAGGACATATTGAGGATACAAAATCAGTTGAGTTTGCTTCTGTTGCAATTTGTTCTACCTTTTTTCATAAAATGACTGGACTATTAAGGCTCCATGAACCTCAGAGAGACAACAATGTATAAGAAATACAGAAACTGTTTTTATATACAGTATTTTAAGAAAATTACTTGTTTATATATCTTTCCACAGACCCCTAGCACTTTCACAGACCACTAGGGGTCTAAAATAACAAATGAAAAGCTTCTTGTCATTAAGTAATGGGCTTCTAAAAACAATTCGAGTTTTTCATTCTGTTCCTTTGGTGCACGTGTGTTTGAGGCTCAGTATTAGCCACCTTATTATAGAAATCCTGCGTATCAGTTAAGAATTTAGTTGAGAAATTAATGTCTTAATGAGGCAGTTAAAATGTTATGATAATTATCTCTAAGTACTCCTTTGACATCATTACAACAAATGAGACCAACCTTAATTTAAGTGACGCTTTAAAGATTGCACTAAGGCCATATTTAAATATGTTAAAAATACCTTGTGAGATTCAACCTCAACAACACACACATTTCTGTCATGATACATGAAATTCTTCACACTCTTCAGCTCTGAGCTGTGGATGGGGTGGAGATGAAGATGTGAATATATACATCATGGCTGCTCAGGAGAAACACATTCGAGTGAAGGAAGTTTTGCCTCCAGACTGAAGTTCAAGTTGTTTAGGTGCAGTTACTCTATCCAAATACTCTTCAAATGAATTCAACCGCAAACATGTAAGTATTCTATTCTATCTATCTATTTATTTTATGTGTGTGTTTGTGATCTAGTTTAATTTTGCACATAATCCTAATTTAGATTTTGGATTTTTTATCCTTATATTTTGATGAGAAAGCCAGAAAAATATTTATCACCCTCTTCTTCTCCAGTTTTCTGCAGTTAATTCAGCTTGTATGAGTACAAAAAAATGTTAATTCCATTTAAACGTTGTTTTGTAAGTAATTATAGCTTTAAGAATAAAGTTTGAAAAATGTCTCTCTCTTCCTCTCAGGGGTCCACATGTAGAAGTGAACGGTAAGAGCGATATATCTTTATACTGCAGTGCATAATAGTAAATAATATTATAAGGTCTGATTGTCATTGTTGCATTGACAAAGCTTATACTATCCCTCGTGAAAAAAAACCTAAAATACATAAACTTACTGATATTAATATAAATAAACTTTATTTGGAGTACTACTTTATTGCACAGTGCACATTTATTAATATTAAGCCTTAAAATGTGTTTAATATCACTATTAGTAAGGATAGTATGATCTCTGAATAATATCAGTCTTTAAATATTAGATATTTAAAGTGTACCTAAAGTATACAGTACTTGCAATAGTTCCACTTTAGCACAATCAAATATTTCTATCTCTAGTTGAATTTCAGCACTATTTCTGGGTAACTAAGTACAAAATGAGTTGCTCCAGTTTAGCAGACTTTAAGTATATCAATTTAGTATGCAGAAAACACAATTGCTGGGTATTTATATTAAAACACATAAATATGTTAATGTGTTTGTGGTGTACTTGGTGATGTTTTAGCGATGGCTTCACTGTATAGATCTGTATCGTGCAGTTTTTGAATACAAAATTAATTTTTGTAAATGCATGCTAAGACACACGTCTAATCAGGGTCGGGTCACCATGATTTCACTAAGAAAGACATATTTTGTTGAATTCCTATCTGAAAATGTATTCTAACTAACCCTACCCATAACTTATCCATAAAATCAGAGGGAAATGATAGGTGAATAACACTGATCCAGATGCACCTAACTCTGGTTGTAAGCCTAAACCTGATATTAACTGTAAACTTGTA
Organism: Rhinichthys klamathensis goyatoka; assembly: GCF_029890125.1. Lineage (NCBI taxonomy): Eukaryota > Metazoa > Chordata > Actinopteri > Cypriniformes > Leuciscidae > Rhinichthys > Rhinichthys klamathensis. The sequence continues at coordinate 77,739 of NW_026606890.1, read as the reverse complement.
CCTCAAATCTGATTGGTTGTTTAAAAGATTGTTCCAGGATCATGTTGTACTTGGTGAAATCACGTTCACCTCAGGCTCACATGAACCTGAAACCATATACAGGTTTTCTCAAGAAATCACCAAAACTATATTTAAAATAACATTTTTTTAGTTTGTCATGCTAAGCTTTCCTTATATGTCTAATTGTTTAGATGCAGTACTGCAGGTACGATCTATTGACCTCATCAGGACCAGCAAAGGACAGAATCGACAGGAGCATCACACGGATGGTTTCTTTAGCAGTCATCTCATCGTCCGTAGAGGACAGTGTTTCCAGATGTCTATTGAGCTGTCCAGACCTTTTGTTCCAAACAGAGACCAACTTCAGCTGGAGCTGAGACTTGGTCAGTCATGGCTTTACTGTACCCACTGTTGCAAACGCTGATACACCTGCCATTCAAACCGTCTTGTATCACCTGATAAAAATGATTCTTGTATGTGTGTTTTGCAGGTGACGACATACCCGTACACAAGGGCAGTTTTGTAATTGTTCCATTAGTGTCGGAATTCAAGAAAGATGCCTGGGAGGTAAAGATTGTTGAACAGGCGAAGACTTCAATCAGACTGTCAGTTTACTCCCTCCCAAACGCTTGTATTGGACGGTACAAACTCACTGTGGTCACAAACTGCCCGGCGGGAAAGGCCACTTCACCAGACACACCTGAAAATGACATTTACATGCTGTTCAACCCCTGGTGCAAAGGTATTATTAGAAGGGGACACTGTGTGTGTCTATCAGTATACCTAAAACTAACACACACAGATTGTATGATTTTGGGCTGTCCCAGACAAAAGTTGACCAATCGTGGCGATTTCTGTGGTCTTGGCTCCTAAGCGGTGGTCGTACGTCGTACAGTGAGATAGATTCAAAGACGGCCGGCGTCATGGCCTTGCGCCCAAAGTGTTTGCTAGCCAATAAAAATGCAACATGAAATGCCGTATTGATCAACGTGTCATGGTGCTATAACTTAAAACTACTTTACTCAAGCTCCATTTGCAAAATTGGCATGCCATGTTGGCCTCTTTCGCTTCCTCCTCTATTTTCAGCGCACATAAATATCACAATTGCCAAAGTGCGATTGATTTTGCTCTATTTATTTACCACTAGCACATGCTAATGACATTTCTTACAACTAACTTGCGTTTTTAGCCTACGATTCAATGGGTGTCATCATCGTACAGTGTCTACATACTGTACATGTCGTATCCAAGTTTATTAGATCCATGTCGTACGGTGTGATTTGTAATGATCTTATAGGATTGCTGAAATCGCACAATCTGTAGCAGGCATAGGACCATTTGACCGAATCATGAAATAACAGTGTGAACTTGCATGTTAATGTAGCCTGGTTAAAACCAGACCATTCTCAGTTGTAACTGAGTTATGGTCTGGTAAAGCGTCATAGACTAATCATTTCCAGAGGGGCGTCACCAACGGACGTCGCGGATAGACCTAAACCCAATCAGAGCGATGAAGGAGATGACGTATGCAGAGCGGCGGAGACACATCTCCGAGTGTTGTTCTTTGCTCGGTTTTTAACTAAAAGGAAACTATTATGTTTACAAAAGAGCAAACAGATCTTCATGAAGACAGTCGCCCAACATGAGCACAGGATCCAGCAGCTGGAAAATGATCTGGCTCTTGCGACAAGTCTCTCAGAGAAAGAGAAGGACTGGATTAGGACAATGACAGAAGAAAACGACCAGCTCCTCCTAGAGAGACGAGAACTTCTGCAGCGAATAAGTGAAGCTGAGGAGATGGGAAACAATGGACTGAGAACTGCCACTACATGAACATAGTCCTCGCAGGGCACTGTGTAGGTTGCAGAGCGAACTGTATCATCTGGCATCTTCCATCAGACGAATCTTTGTTATTTGGATGAAACGGAGTTACTTTTCCTTTCTGGGATAACTTTATGAAGATCGTCTGGTCGAATAAATGAGCGCTGGCGCATGAAACACATGCGGTGATTTCTTAAGACAGACGCGATAGCTGATAGGAACGAGTGATGTTCGACGGCGGCATCCATCTTTGTAATGTAGGCTACAAAATCTGCTTCAAAATCCCAGCGCTGTCGTCATCGTGTAAAGCCCGCCCCAACGTTTCTGATTGGTGCCTTGATTTCGACGGATTGGAAATGGGCTTGAATGAGCTCTTTGCCAGACTAACTTTCAGAGCAAATCTAAATTTGCCGGAAGTTGTCTGGGTTTTCCCAGGCTAATGTTAATGAAGCTAATCCATTGAAATGTCAACTTTCTCTCTCTTTCTGTTCTTAACAGATGACTCTGTGTACATGAATGATGAAGCTGAGAGGACTGAATATGTACTGAATAATATGGGCAAACTGTACTATGGAACAGAGCAACAGATTGGTACCAGAACCTGGAATTTTGGTCAGGTAAAATTTCAACATTTCAAAAAAAAAAAAAAAAACGGCATGTTTTCATTAGTTGTTTAAATGTATCAGTAAAATGTAGGTTTCCTGTTATTATCTGGTTATTTTTCAAGAATTCTCATCATTCTCATTTTCGATTAATTTTTACAATCGTAAACTAACATTACTTGCAGTTGTGTGTGTGTGTGTGTGTGTGTGTGTGTGTGTGTGTGTGTGTGTGTGTGTGTGTGTGTGTGTGTGTGTGTGTGTGTGTGTGTGTGTGTGTGTGTGTGTGTGTGTGTGTGTGTGTGTGTGTGTGTGTGTGTGTGTGTGTGTGTGTGTGTGAAAACTTAAGAATGTTTCCAAATGGCTGATTTTATGAATTATTCTTAATACTGTTCAGCTAATCAGTTTTTTTTATTTTTCAAATGAAAATGTATTTGACTTGTTTTAAGAAGGTTTGTTTTATCCTTCCTGGAGCTCAGACAGTAGAGCATTGCATTAACAATGGCAAGGGTTTGATTCCCAGAGAATTAATTATTTGCAAAAACACTGTAAAAAATGATATGATCAATAAGTTATGACAACATATGTTTTTACATTGCTTTAACTCATCAAAATAAGTTAAGCAATTTTCAACTTTTTTAAACTACAGTTATACAAGATTCAACTTTTTTTTTAAAGTCAGCTTAATGTAGTTGCATTTGAAATTATTTAAACATCCAACTTAACAATTTAAGGTAGCAACTTTTCTTTAGTGTAGCTCGTAATTTGAATAAAAGTGGCTGGCAAATGCGTAAAAGAATAATTTAACAGTGGATCAATACAAGCTATTGTTGAAACATTGAATCATGATTGCAGAATAGTTCTCCGACTTTAGAGGTAAAAATGGAAAAACGTTCTGAGACCCAAAAATGTATATTCCTAGAACGTCCTGGGAACCTAAACTTGTTAGTTGGGATATATTGCAGATATTGAGCCATATTTCCATGAAGTAGAAAACCCATGTTGCATTATTTTCAAGACAACATTTCAAACTTTTATTTTCTGTAATGTGCTTGTTTCAATCTCCAACCTCTGATCTGTGATTCTTAGTTTGATGAAGGAGTCTTGGCGGCTTGTTTCTTTGTGTTGGAGAAAAGTGGCAGTCCTTGCTCGGGATGGGGAGACCCTGTTAACATAGTCAGAGTGGTGTCTGCCATGGTAGGTCTGGACTCTCTTTTTACCAACATTGGGTTTTTCCATGCTCGGTTGTTGTGTAAGGACGACTGATAAGGTCTGCAGCTCAGTGATGATCAATGAATCGTGATGACGTGAAGCAGATAACATCATTTTGTCAATGTGTCAGGTCAATTCCAATGACGATCAAGGTGTGCTGATGGGTAACTGGCAAAATACCTATGAGGGAGGACTTTCTCCAACAGCCTGGAGTGGAAGCAGTGCCATCCTGAAACAATACCACAACAGTAAAGGAATACCTGTCAAATTTGGACAGTGCTGGGTCTTTGCTGGAGTCACCAACACACGTAATATTTTATTGAGCATTATTGACAATGATACAGAATAGGGGCCTAAAATTTAACATGAGGATAGAACCAGCTTTCCTACAAGTGCGTATACTGCTGTTGTCTAACATAGAGAGTGAAGCATTGCAATTGAGCTAAATAAAAATAAGGTTTTTTTTTATAAAATCATATATTTATGTCTAGCAATTCTGCATAGTACCAAAAGGTTAATTGAATTGAATCATGACCATCGTTTAGTAAAGAAATATAATCAAAGTGTTGTCACTTACACCCTTAAAAGAGGCCCTGTTTACACTTGGCATTAACATGTGATCATGACACAATGTTTATCTATATAAAGTTGCTTCTGTATGTAGAAAACAGATATATTTTCCCCACACAATAGGCCTATTTACATTAGCGATGTACAATTAATGAAAAAAGTGCAATTAGTCCAGCTAACAAAAATATGTTCTAAGAACCATTAAGTTATGGAAATGTTATTTTTGAATGTTCAAACCATTTTTATGTGATTATGTTCATTTAATCATTTTGCAAACATTTAGGCCTATGGGAACGTTACTTTTGAATGTTCTGAAGTAAGTTGTAGCCTAGTAACATTTCAAAAATGTTAAATGAACGTCCAACTAAAACAATTCAGAAATAAACATTCCATGAACGATGTATTAATAATGTAGGCCTATTAAACGCAGAGTAGGCCTAGGTGATTTGTTCCAGATACATGTTTTGTTATGCTGGCAGAAAGTCTATTCATATCCTGATAGCTATCACTAATTAATTTGTCTAAATGTGTGTGTGTGTGTATATATATACATATATATATATATATATATATATATATATATATATATATATATATATATATATATATATATATATATATATATATATATATATATTATTAATGTAATGTGATGTGCTTTCACTGCTTTGAGACATGAGGTAGTTTAAATCGCTTTTGTTTGCTCCCTTCATGTGTTTGAAGGAGGCGTGGCTTTGGAGTGAAGGGATGGCTGGATCTTATGCTTCCAAAGCTAGCTCGCTATTGCTAGTCTCTCCGAAAATTGCCTAGTACCTTATAAGTTATTACCTTTATTGTGAGTTTTCGTGACAGTCCAGACCCAGAGCTCCCGCTGAACTGAAGTGTAATGCGAGGGTTTGTTTTACAAACTTGACGGAAGCGAGGACAGGCAGATCAGAACGAATTCCATTCACAAACGAGTTTTGTCTTTTTTTGCGTATCAACAACATCCAAATACAAATTGCACGTTTATTAGGCTAAATGGAAACTCGACCAGAGAGGTTGGGAAATATATGAAATCTTGGGCACTTTGTTAATGTTTCTCTCTTTTTCTCTCAGTGTGTCGGTGTTTTGGCATTCCCACACGTCCAGTCTCAAACTTCAGTTCTGCTCATGACACTGACAGTTCCTTGACAACAGATGTTTATTTAGACGAGAATCTTAAAGAAATTAAAGACCTTAACCGGGATTCAATCTGGTAAGATCGTGTTTGTATTCACGTGTTATTTTACTATCGTCGCAATGCTAAATATATATATATATATATATATATATATATATATATATATATATATATATATATATATATATATATATATATATATTGAATTTGAATTTGTTTTTATTTTCTATTTTTTGTTTTTATTTTAAGTATAGTTGAATTATAGTAGTTTAATTTAGTTAAAATAGCCTAATTTTATTTATCTTCGAAATGTCTAGTCTGTAGCCTACAGTTTTTATTAATTGTTATTTTGGTAGGCCTACATCAATTTAAACTAACGTTACATTAAAATGGGAAATGTGGCAACTAGCTGGAATAAATAAGTTTAATGTTTTTAATATTTTATTTTAAGTATAAACCCATTTTCCCTTTTCCATGATACTGCAGTGTGTTATGCAATTGCAGGATGCCTCATGAAGTATGCTATTTGTGATTTCATAAAAGTTGTAGGTTCATTATTGTTTTAATAATTTGACAACGTTAAAGGAATAGTTCGCCCAAAAATGCCCCATAATTTACTCACCCTAAATCCTAGGTGTATGACTTTCTTCTTTCAGTCAAACTCAATCAGAGCTTTATTTAACAACATCCATGCTTTGTAATGGCATTGAATAGTGCCAAAGTTTTTGAAGCTCCAAAAAGCTCACAAGTAATCCATATGACTCCAGTGGATTAATAAATGCCTTCTGAAGCAAAGCGATGGGTTTTTGTAAGAAAAATATCCATATTTAAAACTTTATGAACTATAATCCCTGGCTTCCAGCAACAGCTGGTCACTATTCGGTCACTATTCAATTCCATTACAAAGCTGGGAAAAGCCATGAAATATCATTTAATATAACTCCGATTGTGTTCGGCTGAAAAAAGAAAGTCATATACGGTACACCTAAGATGGCTTGAGGGTGAGTACATTATGGGATAATTAAATTTTTTGGTGAACTATTCCTTTAAAGTTGCTGCTTTTCTCTCTATGTAGGAACTTCCACGTGTGGAATGAGGCCTGGATGTCCCGTCCCGACCTGCCATCTGGTTTTGGGGGTTGGCAGGTGGTTGACTCCACTCCTCAGGAGACCAGCCAGGGCGTCTTCTGCTGCGGCCCAACATCTGTTGCTGCGGTCCGCAGTGGACAGACCTTCCTCAAATATGACACGGGCTTCGTTTTTGCTGAAGTATGCTAATTACTTTCCTATTTATGTTTAATGATATCTAATGTTTTATTAGCATATCTGCCTCATATTTCTATCTGTCGCACATAATCTCACCACGTAGTTTTATAATATGGTGTGCTAGTACGGTACTAAATATTTGGCTCTTTGTGTTGTAGGTGAACAGCGATAAAGTCTACTGGCAGCGCAAAACTAACGGGACCTTCGATGTGATTCGGGTTGACAAGAGCGCAGTGGGTCACTGCATCAGCACCAAAGATGTTGGCTCAGACAAACGTGTGGACATCACACACCTCTACAAACACCCAGAAGGTGAAAATACACATTAAATAATGACTTGACAGTTGTGATAAGGTTTGCACTTAAACGTGACAAAAACGTTTACATGCTTAATTTTAAAAATACATAATTATTATATATATATATACTATAGAGTATCAAATTCAAATGTATTTATAAAGCACAATTTTAAAATGTACTTCAAAAATGTAAAACTTTATACAAAAAGTAGTGCTATCAAATCGATTAATCGTGATTAATCGCATCTAACATGAAAATCAGTAAAAAATATTATATATGAGTGTGTGTGTGATATCACACACACTCATATATAATTTTTTTTTTTACAAATCTTCATGTTTAATATATATATATATATATATAAAATGTATTTACAAATTTTTATGTTAGATGTGATTAATCATGATTATTTGATTTGACAGCACTAATATAAAGCATTGTGAAAATTCAAAAACAATAGTAACATTTAGTAACATGACTGATGAATTTGCACATGGTTTGTCTTAAAGCATATTAAAAACACCACCCAGACATATAAACAACATTAAAAATGTGCTTATAATTATCCCTGCCCTCTCGTTGATCAGGTTCGTCGGAGGAGCGCAAAGCTGTGGAAGCGGCCTGTAGCTTCGGCTCCAAGCGATCCGTCTACTCTCCCACCAGTGCCAGTGATGTGACTGTTGACGTGTCCATCCGGGGGGATGGACCATGTGTTGGTCAGGATGCTGAGCTGTCCATCCTTCTGAAGAACAACAGCAGCGCTCCTCGCAGTGTTGATCTCTACAGCCAGGCGACAGCCAACAAGATCGTCCTGAAGAAGGACCAGACCAGTGTTGAGCTCAAGCCCCATGAAGGTGAGAGGAGATGATCTCAGCAGCAGAACAACACATGAGACATTCGTGATACTTAACAATTGTTAGTCATTTTTTGGTCATTGAAATAAAGCTAAAACATAAATATTAGATGAAACACTTAACCTTAAAAGAAAATTAGAAACGCTATAACACTAAATTAAAGATATAGAAATTTGAAAAAACAAACAAAACAATAACAATGAAAAGGCACATAACAATTACTAAAACCGAAACTTGTTTGGATGACTTTAATATATTTTCAGTTTTTTATTTTAATTTTATTTTACGTTTTTAAACTGAAGTACTAAACTACAACTGCAATAACACTTAAAGCTAAATAACTTACTATAAATATCTAAATAATATCAAAGAAAAACCACAACAAAGAACTTAAAATAAAATAAAATAAAACTTAATTATTAAATATTACAAATATTATTACATACTATAATAGTATATAAATAATATTAAAGTAACACTGGTAGAGTGTTGTATACTAGTAAAATAGGACTAAACCTTTTTAATTCTACTAACATTCCATTTAATTCAATAACCCAGATGATACTAGTTACTACATTTTATTATCATTATGAATAATAAAATATAAATATTAGATGAAAAACGTATCAGACAAACAAACAAATAAAAAGGACAAAAGCACACAACAAAACCTTTAAAATTAATTTAAAAACAGAAAATATAAAAATACAAGCTAATTAAAAACAGTAAATACTATAGAAGTATGTTAATAATACTAATAACACTGGTATTGTTGTCTACTTGTAAATAAGGTGAAACCAAATTAATTATATTTTAATTCAATAATTCATATGGTACTTGTAACCAAATATTGTTGTTATTATTATTAATATGGTGACACTTTAGTAAAGTGTTACCATATTAATAATAACAATATTTGTTATTATTATAGTAATATTATTATAATAATAACACTATTTAACAATAAATAAATAAAATAATTTCAGTTCATTTTCATTTCAGTTTTTTTAAGTTTATCTAATATGTATATTGTATTAACACAATGGTAACATTAATGGTTATTGTATTGTACTTGCAACCAAATATTGTTATTATTATTATTATTAATGTGGTAACACAAAGTGTTAATTAACTGAAATAATTTTTAAATTGAAGTACTAAAATGACTAAAACTACAACTGCATTAACAGTTAATTAAACCTATTTAAAAATATTTTAAAACGCAAATTACTAAAACAAAAATTGACATTAAAAATGCAAAATATAAAAATGAAAGTAACAAATTCTATTATAGTATAGACCTATAAATAATACTAAAATAAAATAACACTGGTATAGAACTTGTAAATAAGACAAAACCAATGTAATTCAATAACTGATATGGTAGTTGTAACCAATTGTTCTTATTAATATAGTCCATTTTAAATGGTGATGTGTGTTTGGAGTCTCATGAATGTTTCGGCTGTGTAGTGCGGTCTCTGGAGTGGACCCTGCACTATGAGGAATATAAGGAGAAGCTGCTGGGTCAGTCGGCTCTGGTGCTCACTCTCTCGGGACGGGTCACTGAGACCAAACAAAGTCTGGCCAAACAGTTCAGCTTCAGACTGCGTACCCCAGACCTCATCATCGCTGTGAGTTTAAACGACTCCTGCTGAGAATATTACCCAGCTGGCTGGCCATGATGCATTAATGCGGTTTTCTCTCTCAGCCTGTATGTGATGCTGTAGTGGGCAGAGAGCTGACAGTCAAGATCAAATTCCAGAACCCACTGCCCCGTGTCCTGAAGGACGTCGTGATCCGGATCGAGGGGCTGGGAATGCAGAATGTCAAAACCACTCACTACGGGTAAGACGTTCATTTGCATTCACTGAATCAAACTGTTTTCTGATGAAGTGTTTTTTATCAATGAATGTTCACTATGATTTTGCTGCTTAAAAAAAAAAAAAGGTTAGGTTACACGTTGTACTTACTCAAATAAGTACTGAGTAATATTAATGAACTACATGTACATACTATAGAGTTACGGTTAGTTACTTGTAATTATGCATAATTTACTGTTATTACAATAGAAAGCACACACCACGTCACCTTAATTTTTTTTTTTTTACTAAATTTAAGAAAAATCCGTTTTCTAAAGAAGATTAATTATACAATCCTTCATTGGCTTGTGAGTATAAGAGTATTAAAGGAGAACTCCGGCGCAAAATGAACCTTTGGTCTAATTACACATTGGTACCTAGTCAACCGTTCTCTGAGATTTGTTTTCATGATTATCGAATGTAAATAGTTTTATCTCTAAAAACAGTTTAGCCTATAAAGCTAGTATAACGCTAGTATATTGGGCATAGATCAATGACAAATAAAAATCGCTTGTTAATACCACTAACAAGGCTCAAAATAGCCCCACACTAACACGGTAGCATAATGAGGGTCCCTACCTTCAAACCGAAGCATTGAGAACTTTGTCAGTGTCCAGACAGTTTAATAAGAAGATATTTAATACATACAGTCAACTTCGCGTATACAAGCAGGAGCCATCTTTGAAATACAGCCTTTACCAGTCGATCTACGAACGCCGATCCAAGCCTGCTGTTCGCGCTCACCTTATCACAACTTATAGCTCGTTCACATCTCACCAGCGCACTTGGATCGGCGTTCGTAGATCGACTGGTAAAGGCTGTATTTCAAAGATGGCTCCTGCCTGTATACGTGAAGTTGACTGTATGTATTAAATATCTTCTTATTAAACTGTCTGGACACTGACAAAGTTCTCAATGCTTCGGTTTGAAGGTAGGGACCCTCATTATGCTACCGTGTTAGTGTGGGGCTATTTTGAGCCTTGTTAGTGGTATTAACAAGCGATTTTTATTTGTCATTGATCTATGCCCAATATACTAGCGTTATACTAGCTTTATAGGCTAAACTGTTTTTAGAGATAAAACTATTTACATTCGATAATCATGAAAACAAATCTCAGATAACGGTTGACTAGGTAACAATGTGTAATTAGACCAAAGGTTCATTTTTCGCCGGAGTTCTCCTTTAAGTAGGGATGCACGATGATATCGGGACAACATCGGTATCGGCCGATAAAAGCTAAAATGACCATCATCGGCATCGGCCGATATGAATATTTCTGCCGATGAGTCTTGCCGATAGGGTGGCGTGTTTCCTATGCGCACGTGACGACCGTGAACAAAGCATGAGCGCCAGCAACTTAAACTTCCAACTAGGAGTGTGCGTCTCACGGTTTTTGATCATGGACGATTAAAATGTCTCCACGATCTGCTTTTGAAGAAAAATCATAGTATCGTGCATTCTATCAGTTCAATTCTGGCGCCTTCATCTCAACATACTGTACAACGCGACGTACATTCACATCACATCACATGTAAACGCAGAGGTACAGTTACACTCACGGGACACTGCAATTCACAAAAGTTCATTGTTTGCATGTGCGTCAAAGTCTTGCTAGGTAAACATGTCATTCACGTGCTGATGCGCTGTTCTAACATCCGCTTTTCTGAGCGCGTTACACCCGACGCTCACAGGAACTAAAGCCGTCACAGCGCCTGCATACTGGACTAACTTATCTTTCGAGTCTTATTGCGCTGATACTGTCAAATACACACAAGGTTTACATAAAGTTGGTTATGTCTAAAGTGAAAGCAAACAGAGAAAATCTGCGTGTCAAATGCGTGTATATTAGACGCGTCGCGTTACTCGCGTGCAGTTCTTAAAGAGACAGTAATAATATTCTGCCGCTTGTCTTTAAAGAGATACTGCACCCAGAAATAAAAATTCTGTCTATCTAATGTTGTTTCAAACCTGGATTCATTTCTTTCTTGTGCTTAAATATACTATGGAAGTCACTAAAGTACAGCAACTGTTTGGTAAGCCACATTCTTCCAAATAACTTTTATAATTTCAACAGAAGAAAGAAACTTGAGAGAGTAAATGATGACAATTTAAATTTTTGGGAGAACTATCCCGTTAATGTTAATAAAACAACAAAACACAGAGGAAATCACACACTGCTCTTGACTGAGAACATTAATAGAAGCTTTAATAAGCTTTTTTTGCACTTAAAAAAAAATACAAATATATCGGTATCGGTATCGGCATCGGGCAAAATTAGTTTGAAAATATCGGCATATCGAATATCGGCCAAATTCCTATATCGTGCATCCCTACCTTTAAGACATAATGTTTTACTGGTTTCTCTGATTTAAACTTCAATAGTGAATTTGGTGAATTAGGTTTGCTGAATTACTTCACCAAAGTCTGTTTCAGTCGATTCATTAAAAACTCTGGATCCTTCATTGAAGTCTATGCATTTTTCATGTATTAAAATTTGATGTTGATTATAAATGATATGTTGGTATATAAACAGTGGTGTGAAAAAGTGTTTGCCCCCTTTGTAAATATGATCAGAGATGGCTGTAAAAAATACATCTGCATTGTTAATCCTTTTGATATTTTATTTAAAAAATTTGAAAAAATCTAACCTTTCATTGAAGTAAAAGAATTGAAAGTTTGGGGAAAATCACATTATGAAATAAATGTTTTTCTCCAAAACACTTTGGGAACAATTATTTGCCCCCTTTTATTAAATACTTTTTGCAACCTCCTTTTTCCAAGATACCAGCTCTGAGTCTTCTCTTATAATGCCTGATGAGTTTAGAGAACACCTGACAAGAGATCAGAGACCATTCCTCCATACAGAATCTCTCCAGATCCTTCAGATTCCCAGATCCATGTTGATGCTTCTTCTCTTCAGTTCAGCCCACTCATTTTCTATGGGTTCAGGTCAGGGACTGGGATGGCCATTGCAGATGCTTGGTTTTGTGCTCAGTGACACATTTTTGTTTTGATTTTGATGCTTGTTTTTGGATCACTGTCCTGTTGGAAGATCCAACCACAGCCCATTATAAGATTTCTAGCAGAGGCTGTCAGGTTTTGATTTTTTATCTGTTGGTATTTGAACGAATCCATGATGCCATATATCTGAACAAGATGTCCAGGACTTCTGGCAGAAAATTAGGCCCACAACATTAAAGATACAGCAGAGTATTTCATTCTACACATGGGGTACTTTTTATACCTGTATGAACCTAACCCATCTTAAGTGTTTGCTGCCAAAAAAGCAAATTTTTTTGTTTCATCTGACCAGAGAAACCCATCCCATTTGAAGTTCCTGTAGTGTCAGTTACTTTTCAAACGTTCTATGGTCAGATGAAACAAAAAAAAGAGCTTTTTGGCAGCAAACACTTAATGTGGGTTTGGTGCACACAGGGATAAAAAAGTGCCCCATGTTTAGAATGAAATACTCTGCTGTATCTTTAATGTTGTGGGCCTAATTTTCTGCCAGAAGTCCTGGACATCTTGTTCAGATATATGGCATCATGGATTCGTTCAAATACCAACAGATAAAAAATCAAAACCTGACAGCCTCTGCTAGAAATCTTATAATGGGCTGTGGTTGGATCTTCCAACAGGACAGTGATCCAAAAACAAGCATCAAAATCAAAACAAAAATGTGTCACTGAGCACAAAACCAAGCATCTGCAATGGCCATCCCAGTCCCTGACCTGAACCCATAGAAAATGAGTGGGCTGAACTGAAGAGAAGAAGCATCAACATGGATCTGGGAATCTGAAGGATCTGGAGAGATTCTGTATGGAGGAATGGTCTCTGATCTCTTGTCAGGTGTTCTCTAAACTCATCAGGCATTATAAGAGAAGACTCAGAGCTGGTATCTTGGAAAAAGGAGGTTGCAAAAAGTATTTAATAAAAGGGGGCAAATAATTGTTCCCAACGTGTTTTGGAGAAAAACATTTATTTCATAATGTGATTTTCCCCAAACTTTCAATTCTTTTACTTCAATGAAAGGTTAGATTTTTTCAATTTTTTTAAATAAAATATCAAAAGGATTAACAATGCAGATTTATTTTTTACAGCCATCTCTGATCATATTTACAAAGGGGGCAAACACTTTTTCACACCACTGTATATATATATATATTTATTTATTTATTTATTTATTTTTATTTATTTTTTACTACTAACTACCAATACACATTGGTGGCCAAAAGTGATGTCAGTAGATGATATTTGATTTTAATGACTGTACAAGTTCAATTAAACCCTCAAAATATGAGGAAAATATTATATATTTTTTAAATATGAGGGAAGAACAAAACACTAAAGTTGGTTAAGGTATTTATCTGCCAAAATTATTAGACAATCTACAGCTACAGGATTTATTCTACTATGCATAACTGACTACAACATTTAACTCAGTTAATATTTTATGGCTTTTTTCTCATTTTTGCATGTGTTCATAATTTCTTTGTATGACTGCTTTGCATGTTTCATTGCATTATTATCACAAATAAAATAATTTAATCCAAGTACAACTACGCAATATGCTGATAAAATATGTAACAAATTTGTCATACTATTTTATATATACATAATATATTTTATCAAATAATCATCTTTCATATTTTCTCTCAGTGATATCGCAGCCCAAGCCACAATGAGTCTGACAGAGACATTAGTTCCCAATCGCTCCGGCTCACAGAAGCTTCTAGCAACACTTGACTGTCCTCAGCTCACTCAGGTGCATGGAGTCGCAAACATCTTGGTCAAAGGCCGCTGAGAAACCTTGGCTTCATCTAGTGAGCAGAGCACAAACATCTACATTCTCAAGACATTGATAACTACACTGAGGCTTCAGTCTTGTCTTAACCCACACAGTTTAAACATGGGGCTTTTCAAGGTGCATATTATCCAGGATTATTAAAGGGAGTGTGAATGTTTCACTGTCACATTTAAATTATGTCCTTGTATAAGATGTTATACTTATGGGCAATATTCATCCCACTTGAACAAAAGGTTTGGGTTTGAATGTTCGGCTGGTTAGCCTCTGCTGGTAGATCTATACCAAACAATAAACGCAAAAATAAAATAACTCCCGTTGTTTTTGTTTTTTCTGGTCACACAAATCATACTATAAATAGTCATATTCATCCTTCAATACATTTACACTTAAAGTGGTAACACTTTAATTAAAGCCTCTATGCATTATAAAGGTGTTCATAATTAATGCTATAATATATAATATCCTTTCATAAATAATTGTAATAAAAGTTAAAATGCATTATAATATTATGCAAATTGGTGGTTTGTCATGTTTTAATGCATTGCTTTCTAAAGTTGTGTACAATGAATACATAAGTATTATAACTGTGGTTACAATTATTTGAGAGACCATACATTGCATTACAAGGCATAATTAATGCATTAAAATACTTTTATAATGCATTATATATAAAGACTTAAGTGTTATTGCAAGGTTACACATTAAAATTCTTTCTCCATCCCTGGTGCGCCTCGAGCCGAGGGTGTAACCTGTGACACCTGTCTTTACTAATCGACCTAAACCACAGGAATTAACTCATTAGTGGGTTACAAGGCTCACACAGAACTAAAACATGTAGTAAACCGTTTCAAAACTGAAAACTACAAACACACCTGTCAAAGTGGGGCATGTAAGAGCAGCTTCTTAACACTTCATTAACAAAAGGCCTTTCATTTTATTCCACAACATCTCAAACTCACTATTGAAATCACTGCATTGAGTTTTATATGAACTGTTTAAATGTGGCATGATTTACCAGACTTCATTTAATTCAGCATATTCAGCTGTCTTGATAAATGAACATGTACACAGTACACACACACACACACAGACGTGTTTAGGTGTTTAAAGCAGTCACATTTATTGGCCTCTTCTATGCACATTTACTAAACAGCCAGACGAGCTGGCAAACGGTTTTCGAGACATTTTACAATGGGACTTTCCACAAAGTTTACTAAAAAATAAATACAAGACTCAAAAGTGTTGCACAGATCAAAAATATACAAAGGCTTATAATTAATGTAAACTTTGAAAACATTTTACATAAGAAACACCCTGGAAACAATTTTAAAAGGTATTATATTTACAAATTTGTACAAAAAAAAGAAGAAGAAAAAAACATTAGTTGCTTGAAGACTTCAGTCTAGTACCAGGAGAGACGTCACATAACTGTGTGTTCAGTACAGTGTTTGTCCAACTCTGAAATCCTTTGGTACACAAATCTTTGCATGTTACCATTCACCAAGCATGCTTTAACAATATTAGATTTTTTTTTTCTCAACTCATAACTGATTGTGTTAACTATTCCTGTTTAAATAGCCTTAGGTACAGCAATAGACAATGTGAAAACCTTCACAAACATACTACATCAGTGCAAATTTTAAGGTTAGACTTTACAATGTTGGAATGGTAGCTTACAAAATCGTTTACCTCTGTCTTAGAGATGGATAGTGATGGAAGTCTTAAGATTGCTTAGATTTGTAGTTGTGTTTTTCCCTTTGTATAACATCTTTACCTAAAGCTAGATAGTTGCGGGTAGGTGTTAGTGATCAAATAGCTGAAGACAGCTCAAATACTTGGTCCAGTAAATTATCCAAAGACTGAATCTCACACCAATAGCAAGGTAAGTCGCAAAAACACCAGGCGGTCAATGGTACAAAGGAGAGAAATGCCAAATACACCACTGGACATCATTAGGTTTCAAAGGTTCATTAACACGGTAGCTTATGTCATTAGTATTTTTTATATTATTTATAAGTGGTTTTATTTTCTGTGTTAGATTAATCTCTTTTAAAACCAGTGTTTTCCCAATAAAGCTTAACCTCTGAAAGAAAAAGTCCATAAATAAATCTGCAGGCATAAATTGATCAAAGCCCAATATTTCATAGACACTAGTTATCTCTTACACTTCCGTACCAAAATGAAAAGCATGAGGTGAGTCTTGGAAACTGATTTAAAGAACGATAACCAAAACAGTAGTGCAAATCCACGTTCAATCTTTTTTACAACCTCTCTTCTTTGATTCGCACCATTTTCAGCACATCCTCATACGCACAGATTTACTGATCCAGCAAAGAAATATCGTCTATGTATGAGTCTTTAAGACGCAAACCCCTCTTACTGCAGACTTGCTCTGTCTCAGTCTGACGTGACTCTACATCTCTGTAGTCTTTCTTTGGATATTTTGTATTGTCTGTGCTACTTGTTTTCCTTCAGTGTCTAGGACGATACCCAACTTAAAGTCCTTCTAGTAACTTTCCTCATTGCCCTCTCAACATCGCAAACTCAAACCCAAAGCAACACAAACCCCAAAAGCCGACTGACCAAAAGCACTTTCACTACACACTTCTACAAACTTCTACTTGTCCTTCTACACGTTATTCTGCCATAGTCCATTTTACTACATATAAATGTCTTTGAAAAAGATTGTCAACAGTGTTTCGATCTGATATATTAGGACAAAAACAGACATACTGATGATGCAAATTCATTGATGCTCTCAAAAAATGACGTACCAATATCGGCTCCGCTCTGAAGTTTTATTGCATGCAGTTAAGTCGATCTATTAAAGTGAAATATATAAAAGCTACAACCACTGCGGTAGAGGCATAATTTCAAGTTGGCTGTAAAAAGCTTGCACAGTATTAGTCCTGCTTTGTGGGTCAGTGATCAATAACCAAAAACGTCACTTTACAATGAGCAGAATCATTAATATATGAGAAACGATTGGTACGGTATTCACAGAATACATCTAGTGCCCGTGTTGTAGCTGTTGTAGAAACAATGGGTTGATTTATTTATTTTTTAAGAAATTTGCTTAAAAAATATATAAATATTGAATGGAAGGGAAGAATCATGTCGTCATTCAATTGCTTTAAAATTAGATGTCGCATTAAAAGTCTTTCAATATCTTAAAAATGCCAAAATGGACAATTTTCCAGATCGTAAATCTCATTAAAATACATTTTAAAAAATCCTATTCTATTTGTAGATATTTATTTTTATGTCACTTTTTCTTTTGTGGCATTTTATAAGATTTCTCAAAAATGTCTGATATTTTCTCAGTACCAAAAGAAGTGCAAAATATTGGTTGGCCATCAGGATAACCCAACTCAGCTACATCTCTTGCCCAATATGATCCAGTTGCTGGCTAACTCAGAAGTACTTAGCCCATTTATGCTACAGCTATCTATACAAAAGGCCACTCTTTGATTGTCCCAAGCTGTTTGCCATAAACAGTATGTGTTTAAGGTACAAGAAAGATTTCCCTTCTTTTAACATCTTCTGGACCCATTTTCACAGTTACCCCTGTACAGTACTGTTTCTAGACAATGTTAATTGTGACAAAAAGCATCCGTGAATAATTACAAAGTGATGGATTTTTAGCATGTAGTTTTCTCCACTCTCATTCTCAAATGAATGGTACACAAACAAAGCATTTACATTAAATAAATATGCTCATGGAAGTTATTGGAACACCACCACTGAAACCATCATCAGAATGATTTGTTCTTTTTGATACAAAAGGGTACAGACACTATGTAGTTTGTCTATGGTTTACGGTCTTCTTAAGAACAGATACTTAAAAAATATATAGTATGCCAAGAGCACAGCATTATTGACTAAATGTCAAAGATTGTGTCTAGACTTAGTTGATGCTCAATTTTGAATTTTTCAGGAGGAACGGTCATCGTGTGGGCTTCCATCTGAGTTTTCTGTTTCCCCTTCTGATATGGCCTGCATGGGAGCAGTGTACAGCCGACTGCGTGTACTGTAGCGGCTACTATTTGCAGCTGGTGGCATCCTTGACCGGCCTTGTCTAGATGAGGCAGATGTGGGAAAAGCTTTTGTGGAGAAGCCCTCAGCATACGATTTTGGAAAGGGGCTGTGGATTTGATCATGATTTCCCTCTGGAAACTGCTGTTGTAAAGGAGAAAGTGGCTCCTCAAGTGGTCTAGAACCCTCCATCAGGAGCTCACCGGGGCTTTTGGGCGCAATTGGGCTCTTTAGGATCTCCGTAGCTGACATGCGATAACTAGAGTCGGATCGACTTCCCTTTTTCAACAGCAGCAATTTGAACTCTTCATTTGAGGTACTGGATTTTTTGGCACTCCTATAAATTGGACCCGGGGTTCGCTGAGTTTGAATAGGTGGACTTGCAGGCACGTTTGGGGTGCTTGGCGAAGTTGCAGGATTAGTTGCAGAGCCATTCCCAGCGACAATGGTTAAACGGCTCCGCACTGATTCTCCAGAATCTTTCCTGCCCAGCATTTTTCGTTTTGACCTAAGATGGAAAAACACAAATAAGAGACGATAAGAATTTGGGGATTTTTTACTCTATCCCCGCCATTGAAAAATATCAAAAGTGCTGGTGCTCGCAAGCAACGTTTTTCAAAAATGCTGGGGGAAGGAGTTAAAAAACTTTTTTTCTGATCATCAAAAATATACCAAACTTGAAACACACCTGTGAATCATGGCAAAGAGATCCTCTGTTGTGCGACTTTTACTTGGTGAAAGAAAAACGCTATCATCCTCAGATTTGGATTCGTCAGTCAGAGGGGACACTGTTGGATCGCTTGGTGTGGACTCTGAAATAGAAACTCTGAAACTCATTCCAATTCAAAATGTCTGAAATATTACAGAGCATGGCAGCTAGTTTACCTAGTAATGGAAAGATAACACAAACATACCTCTGCTAAAATAGTCTTCTGTGTCTGGTGTTGACCCTTCCTCTACATGTTCCTGTGAGGCACTTCTGGTTGGAACACCTGATGTTACAGATTCTTCTCCAGCACCGCTAATTGGAAAAGCTTGCAATATCTCTGATCTTTGCTTGACAATATCAGGCACTTGGTCAAGAATATCTGACCTCTTTGCTAGACCATTCTGACCAGGGCTTCCCTCGTTTGGCTCAGATCTCAAAGGCTGGTTTTGCTCTACTTCCAGACTACTCTGGGGAAAGAAACTATTTGAGGTGCTCACCTTTTCGGCAACTTCTCGAGAATTCCCCAATGTCAGTTCATCCATGTTCTCCTCATCAGACTGGGCCTTAAAAGCAGTCATGCTCCAAAGAGGGGATGGGGCTAATCGGTCATATCTATTTCTTGCACCAAAATGGCTTGCTATATTCTTACCAGCTAGTCCATCTACTGGGGTAAACAGTGATTCACAATTGTCCTGAGAGGAAGGTTCTGTGAGAAGGGGTCTATAGGGTGGAGGTTTCCTAGTTTCATGGGGTTTATTGTGAGTAGGTGGGGTGATGATAGTCACAGTGGGACACTTAGGCCTAGTGGCAGTATCAGTGCTAAGTCGATCGTAGCTCCCTTCTCCAGATTTGCCAACTGAACGTAGCTGAACTGAACGAAGAACTGTAGGAGTGATTGCCAAAGGACTAGTGATTGCCAGCTCATCACTTGAAAGACTCTCCCGCTTGGTTTCTGCTGAAGCTGCTGCCTTGTGTTTGCTCTGGTGCAGGATGTGCATCTGCTTTTTGTGAATTGAAGGCTTGCTGACATTGGGAAGGGCACTTAGGTTAAGGTGGGTGGGAGGAATGATAGGCAATTCAAGGTCCCTTTTGGATGAGTACTGCTGCAAAGAAGCAAGTGAGGACTTCCTTTCTGGGACTTTGGGTTTCCTCTTGCCACCAGGAGGGGACATTGGGTGAGCGTTCGGGAAGAAAGCCGATGGTAGAGAAGATGTTGGTGTCTCTGACTGGCTTGAGTAGCCACTGGAAGGTGATGCTAGACCCACCAGCTTTTCTGGTGAAGGCAATCTAAACTCGCTTTCCACCGATGGTAGTGAAGGAGTGGTGGCCCTCGATCCTGACTGGGAAGTCTGGGATTCTGAGCTCTCCTGTGATTTAATGCATTCAATGACAGTGGTACCCGTAGCTGTGCTGGAATTTGACAATGATCTGTAAGGATCATTGGATTTCAAGTCATTAAGAAGCCAGAGATCTGCATAGTCTGACTGGACAGCTCCCTCATCCTTAAAGGAATGTGTTTCTGTGGAGCCAAACAAAGCAACTTCTGGAATCTCTGTAGAACTCTCAACACCCCAAGCCCCCAGTGGCTCCTCACTCTCCAGCTGACTCGAGGAGCCTCCGTTTAATCCCACATGCTGAGTTCTCTCCCGGGAAGACGTTGATTTGTTCTGACCACCAGCGATCTTTGGTTCGTTCTTGTTAGTGGGAGGTCCAACATGGCTGCTTATTGTCCTCAAGGATGAGCTACGTTTTGGCGGGGATGGCTTCACCTTTGGTTTCCTTAGAGAGAGACTATTTCTCCCAAGTGTGTTTGTTTGATGTCCATATTCTGCCTGCTGCTGGTCTACAGATGCATAGTTATAAGTGAAGCTTTTGCTACCTTTAAGACCACAGTCAAAGTGCATGGAGGTATAGTAGCCCTCTGCATCTACAGAATAGTGTGAGGCGGTGTCTGCCTTTTCAGAAGGTGGCCTTTCTGTTAAACTTTCAAAAGTGGCTATGCTAGCAAAACTGGGACATTCTAGGATGTTCTCTGCCCTAGAGTGCTCAGGACTGAAGTCAGGCTGGCAAGGCATGTTGTGCCTGTAGAGGGGATAGCTCCACTCACCCTCACTGGCAGTGCTGACTCCAGCATCATCAAGCATGTCAGTTGCAGTGGAAGTGAATGAACCTGTCCTATGGCTACGGAGGCCTTGCGATCGGTCTCCATGATAAGGATCAATAATGAACCCTGTGGAATCATCATTAGTATTAGTAGCTGCATTCAATGATAGCTCTGAATCACAGTGGGATGATCCGGTGAGTGGGGGTGAGGCTGCAGGTGGAATGGTCTCTGATGTCTGGGAGGGACATGTAGAACTACTACCACTCCAGTTGCCACTCGAGGACTGGTGATCTTCCTTGTGGTCCATCTGGCTAGTCAGCACACCAGCGTTGGAAACGGAGTGAATGGGGCTACTGAACGTATCAGAACTTGACGAAATCTCACAGCTACCCATGTCAGCTTTACGAGGCAGACGGGATCGACCCCTCTCCATCCAGTCATGCTCTGTAGTTCCAGCATGTTGCTTGAATTCCAAACGGTTATGCTGGCCCTCTGGGATTGCCTGGTCATCAGTGCTTTCTTCATCATCTTTTAGAATATGTTCCCCTGGGACTGGTAGGAAGTCCTCTGCCTCAAACGGGGACAGTTCTTCCTCGTCATCATCCTCATCACTTTCATCATGACCTTCATCCACCAGTCGCCCTCCCTCACGCGGGAGGCTTCGGGAACGCAGACGGGAGCCTACTGAGGCGGTGAACATTGTGTCAGAGTTGTCAGGCAGAGAAGATATGTTCCCTGTGGAATGGGACAGTGACACAGTCACGCCCTGCCCCCTTTGTGCTCTGATCCGTCTACGTGAGGGTGCAGCCCCAACAATCAGCAATTCTTCTGTCTGGCAACCAGAGTCCTTAGTGTTGAGGCGAGAGAGCGTGAGATCCTCTTGGCAAAGTTCAGGGTTGGTGTGGACTATCACAGTACGTTCTCTGGCCACTGGAGACTCGTCAGAATCTTAAAAAGTGATGAAAGATGTTTTTAGTAATACATTTTATTTTTGTGACATTTACTATTATCACATTTAAACACAATTAATAAACAAGTAAGGAAAACAAAAAGAGTGATAGGAGAATGCTTCACACACCCAAATCCTGCTGCACTCGTCTGGGAATGCCAGTGATCGTTTTCCGTCTCCTTAGCTTCCTCCGCCGTTGAAGAACTGACTGCGAATGGACTAGTGAGCAGCGCACACTGGCATCTCTGTCGAACCCAACCCCTGCAAAGAGCAACAGACATGTGAGAGGGTGTTGGGAGCAAGCCACTTTTATTTTTTTGCTTCTCCATACCATGTTTCTCACACTCATTTTTTTATTTTTTATTTTAGCCATAATAATTATTAAAAGAACACACTTATAAATTAATATAATTATTTATTTAACAATACATTCTTGAATATATTTAACATATTATATATTATAAATGTAATACTTTTTATGTTTCTAATATTTTACGGTATAAAACAGTACTTGAACATATCACATATAAAAAATCTACATTTATCCATGTTATGCATCATTATGCAAGTTTAAATTCTCAGAAGAAAAAAATGCATGTATTATAAAATCATAAATGTAACAAAAAATGATGGTTTCAGTCATGTTAAAATATTTTAACTGACACAAAAATACATCAGACAACAATACGCAATGCCATGCAAGGTGAAAGGAGCGACATATTCAGGACGTCAGAACAGAAAACAACCAGGGTTGAAAATGGGAGTATATCTGTCCTACCCGACCCCAGCCTTACTCTCTAGACTGCAGCCTGCTGCCGTTCTCTTTATTTGAAGCTTTATTTGTTTTGATGTTTGTCCAGTGTCATGCATCATGACTCTCATGTGATTGCAGGCTTGGCCCTTTGAGCACCAATTACACCACTGCGCCTGTGATGTGCAATTTCCAGTCGACACTGTCTTCGATTCAATCCATGCTGACACGCACTGCAAAAATCCTGTTCCAGTCAAGCCTGGAGTAGATATATTCGGCCTCTTTGTAATTCTAATGCAACTGATTAGCATGCACAAAACGCTTTCTTGACTCTTTGCATTACCTGGCACAAAGAAAGTAACCAAGACAACTAAGAACTTTTTTGTTTCAAATTTTATGACTTGCAGATTTTAGCCTACTTTCCAGTGTGTCTAATTTGAATGTATTTGGGTGATTCTTCCATTTGGGCACTTTTGACAACTTGAAAATGAAACTTCTTCAAACCATGTTTCATCTATGTCAGTGGTTCTCAACCTTTTTTGGGCCAGCGCCCCCTATCCAATATCCAAGTCCCTGACCGCCCCCCACCCCAACTAATGCCATGTTATGAGCGAGTCAAGCGAGTGAGAGTTAACAGATGAAATAAGTACAAAATTATAATTTATTAATACAATTAAACTATACTCCACAGTGATTAATCCCCCCCAAAAAGCTATAAGTTGCATTGGCATAGAAATAGCAGTGTTTCTCACAGGTTGTTTGTTAAATCTGTGGTGGGTGGTCCTCAAGCCTTCTAGGGGGGTTCGGGGGCATGCCCCCCAGAAAATTTTGTGCATTTTAATGTTAAATTCATCAATCTGGTGCACTTTGAGAGTTCAAAATTAAAAGCTCCACCCATATTCAGTGTGCAAATTAAACAAAGGAAAATTCAAACCTCTTTTAGTTGTCTGTCTACATTACACTACTACATAATAGTAATATTAATCTCATTTCAGTAATAGCCATATATTGTAAAACAAATGCACTGAAAAATAAAGGACGGTCATTAAAGCGGTAATGTTTGCACGTAGGTTTTAGTATTGCAAGAAGCTACTTACATTAACCTTACTTTCGAAAAATAAATAAATACAATCCTGATTTTTCATGAAAAATTATGTTAGAATTGTAGGCCTAAAATACCTTGGTATCAGCTGGTTTTTCATTAATACAATTACAATTAATTTGGTTTGTCGTGATTAATTTGTGTTCATAATCAGTAAAATAAAATATATTCTAACAAGAATAAACACATATGATTAATTAAATTAAATTAAATTATTATTGTATTATTCATTATTTTCTATGTAACTATCTTGAAACTATCCAAGCAGCGTTTCGCGCTCAGATGTGATGGCGGAATACATTACCAAAATGTGATTATAGAACATATTGAAATTATCCATCAAATTGTCATTTTCTGCTTACTGTCTTGCGAGTTAACAAAAAATGCCGGACCAGTGAATTACTTGGTGAACAAATAAAACATTTTGGCATTAGGCATTGGGATTAATAATGCCTAAAAATGTTTTAAAAAGTTTTACCTTATAAATAGAATTTAGTGTGAATGGGAACATGATTTATTGAAAATATATAAGTCAATACTTTTTAATGGCTTGTCAACTTTCCATTCCTCCGCTGCGTGATTCTAGTCGTCAAAATACAACTTGTCAAAACTCCGCCAATCACAACAAGCGTATCGGTGAGAACACTCATTTAAACAGCATACACACACCTAAACTTGACTGCACATCATATTTTTGACATTATTGGCACCATAGACGCGCACACACAATATGACCTCACGCTCTGCACATGTTTTAAAACATAATTTAACATATAAATAGTCCTAACACTTTTTAAATGGCCCACTTAAAGTGTTTATTACAAATAAATTATTAAATGCTTAAAATGAATAAAAGTAAATGAGCAAAAATATTTAAACTCATGAACGCCCCCCATTAACACCTGAACGCACCCCTTTCGAAAATCTTGCTTCGAACGCCCCCCGTTGTTCTCTGAACGCCCCCGTTGAGAACCACTAATCTATGTTAAAAAATTTATCACATGCCATGGAATAAAGAAGATCTGATTATGGCCTTGTTTAACCTTCAACTAGCAAATGGTCTAAAATGCCAAAAGTTTAAAGCAAATATTTTTTACGCTTTTAAAGGTGCAATGTGTAATATTTCTGAGGATCTATTGACAGAGATGCAATATAAGATCCATGACTATGTGTTCAGTGGTGTATAAAGACCTTACTCAATGAACCGTTATGTTTTTATTACCTTTGAATGAGACATTTATATCTACATAACCGCGGGCACCCCCTTCTATGAAGGTCGACATATTGTGACGTCATGTTTCTACCGTAGCCGACAGCGGACACACAACGCTACTGAGCGTTTCGTTCATACCTTGAAAGAGAAGGCACAGAAAGCTAGAAGCTAGCCATAGACACCATGAGTAGTGACTTTTCCCTTGTCAGTGGTGTAAAATGTGTTGTTGGATTGTTTCATGTAACTTAGTTCTTCTCCCTCGCTGTGTTATGGCTTTGACAATCAGCTGATTAGTACTATTGACCGTAAAACAGTAACGTTACAGGAGTCACCAACCCGTCGATCGCGGTCGACAAGTCGATTTTGGAAGCATTTTAAGTCGATCGCGAAGAGTTTTCAAAACCAGAGAAAAAAAATCAATATTTTTATTCATTATTATTTATTAATTTGTGTGTAGTAAATGGTGTCTAGGGGATGCGGAGGCGCGCGCGCTGTTACAATCACGTCATTTTTGCCGCGGACGCGTCGAGTATAAACAATGCTTTACGCTTTAACCAGCTCAGCCACAGCCCTACAGCATAACAGCTTATATTAGCCAGCTAAACTTTTACTACCCTGTTAGAAAAAATATGTAGTTGGATAGTTTCATGTGGTTTTTTCTCCCTCGCTGTATTATGGGATTGCTATGTGGGGAGAATTGTGCTGGTTACGTTCATGACACAATCAGCTGATTACTATTATTATATTATATATTAAGAGCCTTGATCCTCACCTGACTATGGCTTTGTAAACTTTATCCATGATGTGGTTTTTAATGGACTGTGCTACAGAAACTTGGCTTCCTCTGGCTATTCTCTGCTGTCTCAGACGACGATATGTTTGTCCCGTTTTAGCCACCGTAGCTTCTTCGAAAGGGAGGGGTGAGCAGTGGGCTGAGCCCTTAGTGCAACTCGCTACCGAACCGCTAGATGTCGCTAAAATCTACACACTGCACCTTTAAAACAGAATGAGGTTTTAAAAGTTCCCCTAACTGAAAAAATCACCCGTTTACTTTATCCATCTATGTTTCAGAACTACTAACCTTTTATTTATTAAATTAATGGCCACTTAACGCCAACTTATAGTAGCATGAGCTAGTAATGTGAATAATCAATTTCCGTAACTGTTTTTGCATTTAATTAAGAAGAAACAACAGCCACAATGAGAGTGTTTATAAAGCTAAGATGCCAACCCCTTCGCTCTCTCTCTCTCTCTCTCTCTCTCTCTCTCTCTCTCTCTCTCTCTCTCTCTCTCTCTCTCTCTCTCTCTCTCTCTCTCTCTCTCTCCACATGTTGTTCTAAATGGTGATGGTTAGGGAATGAAGTGGCACTGAGACTGAAGAGGGAAACTTGATGGACATGTAAAAGATCTCTCACTTAGCAAAGCTGATATCGCTGAGGGGGAAGTAGCGTTGGCGCCCTCCTCTGAAAACAATACACGCAAAATTCAGCGTTCTCACAAGGTGATCCTTCTGTTCATTGATGCCAGAGGAGAACTTTGGTCAAGATGTTCATGTTTTCATATGCATTTAGTTATGAGATGCAACATATACCGGTACTGTTCCTGAGTTATGCTAGCACTAGCAAAACTATCACAGCAAAAAGATAGGCAGGTAAAAGCCAATATCTTGTCATTTCTGATCTGATAGAGGGATTAAGAAAGGACCAAGAGAACCCGAACTACAAGTGTGAACACACCCTTAATCAAGAATTGGCACAAAAGCTCCTGGCATTATTTGTTATTATCATTGCTCTTTACATACTAAATTTGCACACTTTTACAACATCACTAGATCCTAATGGACCAAAGTTCTCCTTCAGTAGTGACAACTTCACCAAACTTGAGCCATATGTAGTTGAGCAATAATAGAATGAAAGTAGCTTTTCTTTAATTTAAACTGTCCTTTATAACTGCTATGAACAACCATTTAAGTGTCAGACTCAGTTCTGACTCAGCATGCATTATCACCAGCAAACACTAGGGGCATTTACCTGTTACGTTAATGGGAACGATGCATGAGGTGATGACTCGAGACTCCGTCTTCATCTTCTCTTCTGGGGTGGGTAATGGTAAGATTCCAGCCCAGTTTGTCTGTTTGTCCAGCGTTGAGGGCACGTTTGGGATCGGGCACTTCGGCCAGTGGCCCAGAGCCCCTGCCTCTGAATCCGAATCGACTGAAGGAGCAACCTAGAATAACATTACGGCAAAGAATATCAGAATGAGGTTTCTGCGGTTGAATGTCTATCAAATGAATGATGTTTCCAGTGTTGCGGTGAACTTCAAGACCCCATGAATTCACTTGATTAGAGCAGTTAAATGGTTAGTTCACCCAAAATTGAAAATTCTGACATTAATTACTCACCCTCATGTCATTTCAAAACCGTAAGACTTTCAGTCATCTTCAGAACACAAATGAAGATCTTTCAATTAAATCTGAGAGCTTTCTGTCCCTCCATTGACAGCCTATGCAACTACCACTTTCAGGCCCCAGAAAGGTAGTAAATACATTTTTAAAGTAATCCATGTGACACCAGTGGTTTAACCTAAATTTTATGAAGCAACGCGAGTCCTTTGCGCAAAAAAAAACACTTTATTTACAAAACATTAATCTCCCATGTGTGTTGTGTTGATGTTAGAGTGGACGTTGTTGCATGAACGCACATTGGAGATTAATATTTTGGTAAATTGTGTTTTTTTGCGCAAACAAAGCACTCGCGTCGCTTCATAAAATTAAGGTTAAACCACTGGTGTCACATGGAGTACTTTAATGACGTCTTTACTACTTTTCTGGGACTTGAAAGTGGTAGTTGCTTAGGCTGTCAATGGAGGCACAGAAAGCTCTCAGATTTCATCAAAATATCTTCATTTGTGTCCCGAAGATGAACGAAAGTCTTACGGATTTAGAAAGACATGAGGGCGAGTAATTAATGACAGAATTTTCATTTTTGGGTGAACTAACCCTTTAATGTTCCTATGACGTATTTCCCAATAAAACAAGAAGTTGGACCTGTTTTCTTTTAAATGGCCAATGGTCTTTATTTATGTCAGTCATAATCTGCTAGTGACTTTTTGCTAGTCAGTGGCTATAGCAATATTTAAAAGTTGCATACTTTTGGTCCATATTTTCTGGAAAAGAAGAACTTGTTGTAGAATACTTCAATGCTAACCGACATAAACTAAAAGCAACAAAAATCGTATTTTGATTTCATGAAGTCTGTGAAACAGAGGAATAACACTTCAAATTGTAGAACATTTAGATTTTTTGTTACAAAACCTACATGCACATGCATAAAGAAGCGTTGGCACATGCAAATGACGATGAAGATGCATTTGTGTGAAACAGTTTCAGGAAAAAGTTATAAGAAATTAAACAACCCAGGACACATGTCTACATGAAGCATGCAACACAACACTTCAGTGTTCAATTCCCACTATTCAGCTGTCATCCACTGCACCAGCTGAAGTACACTTACTAAATCCTGTCAGATAGTTAACTTTGCAGCTAAGCTAATGAGTTAAAGCTACTGTACAAACTTACCTTGTGAAGTTTACAGAGCTTAAAAAGGTTTGAAGTGTTTAGGGCTGTCACCCAGCCACATATGAACGTGCAGTGTTAAAGAGAGCTGTGATATTGAGTCTATGTGTGTCGCTTTCCCAGCCGCCCAATGAGGATCTCACAATAAACAGCAGCCAAAAAAAAAGTGTTACCACGGAAACTTCTCCCAAAACCATAGGAGGAGGAGGAGGAAAAGAAAGAGGGAAGAGGCACAAAAACAGACGGACAGAATCAAAGGGAGTTTATGGCCTTTTTGTTTGCCGGCGCTGAAATGAGGGGCAAGGGGTGAAGTGGAGTATTGCAAAGCATTGGATCAAAGCAGAAAAAAGAAAAGGAGGGTATGGAGCCAAAATGAGCAGGAGAAGAGGGAAAGTAGGGGGCTGGGAATGTGCCAAATGTGACGGTTTGATTTCTCCATCTGGCTCGCGTTCAAAGGGCTATTTTGATTAGAAAAGAAACATCAGGGGAATGAAAGAATGCCATACATGAAGTTCGAAACCAGAAAAAGAAAGATGGAACGCGAGGAAACTTGAGAAAGTGAAAGTTATAGTATGTCTACAAGACCTACAGTGCTTAGCATAAGTGAACACACCATGCATCATCACATACCCTTCAACATACCTAGAGATTGGCATGGGGTACTTTCCATAAGATCATCTCTCAAGGCAAATCAAACCAGCTATTAGGCTAACTGAAATAAAACCATGCCAATCTCTAGGTATGGTGAAGGGTATGTGATGATGTGGGGCTATTTTAATTCCAACTGGCCTTTAAAAATAAAAATCTGCCTGCCTCTATGGGAATTTAACATAGGGGTGTCCTGACTTATGCACCCTGTATTTTAAGGAAGAACATTTATTTATTTACGATACATTATTCATTTGCAAAGAAAATTGGTGTCCTTAAAGGTTGGATTTTTCCTCATTTTTTAAATTAAGGCATTTAGATCCATTTCCAAAAGATGATTTTTTTATTCCTCTTTTTAGTCAACTTTAGCATGTGTTCACTTATGCTAAGCATTGCATGTTTAGGGTCCGAAATTTGCATTTTGTCAATCTTCCAATGGCAAGTGATTAAAAAAATAGTAAAAATGAATAAATAAGTACAATACTAGTCAAAGGTTTCGAATTTTTTTTTAAGTAAAAAAATTCTGCTCACCAAGGCTACATTTATTTGATTAAAAATACAGTAAAAACTCTTAACTATTGTGAAATATTATTACAATTTAAAATAACTGCTTTCTATTTTAATATATTTTAAATGTAATTTATTCCTGTGATCAAAGCTGAATTGTCAGCATCATTACTCCAGTCTTCAGAGTCACATGATTCTTAAGAGATCCTTCCAATATGATGACTTGATGCTCAAATATTTTTGGTGCTCAATAATGGATTCGTCGATCAGGATATTGTTTTTATCATTCGACTTAGAAGAAGCATGCATTATGTTGCAGTTCCACGTTACCAGCCTGTAAGTCAAACTGACACATCATAGCTGGTAACTTAAGGAACAAAGCCTTGCATTAATTTTGGATGCTGCATATGCCTTAAAATTGATCAAAAAAGACAGATGTGAGTCGAAGACAAAATTTCAAAAGGGAAGTCATGATGGAGTGCCTCTGTTCTCTTGTTCACTCTCTATATTGGAGTCAGGCACTCAGGCAGGGGTTTGTGGGTAAGCCACAGTGCGGGGAGTTGATGGGCAATTATATTTTTCTGCCACAGACACACACACACAGTCAGGCAGCAGCTCTACACTGGAAACCCTGTCATTAGGAAACCTCAGACTAGCGCACTTCCGTGTGTGTGTGTGTGTGTGTGTGTGTGTGTGCGCGCGTGTGCGTGCGTCCCGGAAGACATTCCTCACATACTGTTTTTTGGAGCATAATGCTGGAGAGGGTGTGAGAAGGACAATGTTTTATTAGTCTGTGCAAATTTTTATTTATACAGCATTACTAGCAGGGCTTGACATTAACTTTTTCTGCTCAGCAATCACTGTGGTTAGTGGTTTCCAAAGTTACTAGCCACTCAGCATTTTCACTGGCCACAATTTTGACATCGATACCATGGGGGAAAACTGCCATTTAGATCTCATAATTTGGCAGCAGGTATATTAGGCTCCTGTCACTTTAAGACCTGACGCACAGATCCATTATATTGTTACACATGTGTTTCTTTCTCAACTGTCTATGTTCACTTAACATTACTGACTTTTTGTCAAATCTATATTTTTTACAACATTACATTGCACTCAGTTTTAAAATGTAATTTATTCCTGTGATCAAAGCTGAATTTTCAGCATCATTACTCCAGTCTTCAGTGTCACATGATCCTTCAGAAATCATTCTAATAATGATTTGATGCTCAAGAAGCATTTCTTATATGTTGAAAACAGTTGTGCTGCTTCATATTTTTGTAAAATGCCCCGGAAATCAATTCCCCCCTTAATAAGTTTCTGAGACTGTAATACACCCATTTTCTTTCATTCAGACTTGCACACACATGCACAGAAGATTATGTTGACGGTTAATCGATCCAGATGTTAGGTCAGGCGTTCTGAACTACAGAAGGTTAAGCATCAGAAGAGACGTTTTAAAGAATGATAGATGTTAGAAAAACACAAAGAGCCATGTTAAGATTTGGTTTTCATTCAGAAGTGAATGATATCTGATTAAGCATATTAAAGCTCATAAATGTTAAAAACTTGTCTTAAAGTTTCTAAAGAGTCTTATTTTTGTCAAAGGTTCTGATCTGGAAGCAGTTTTGCCCTCATGATTATGGATATAAAACAGCGTGAAAGTAGGATTTAGGAGACATTCGGTTGTAAAATACCTTTCTGCTCCATGGGGAAAAATGACAACACTCAGTAGGGGAGGAGGACCGGGTGCTTTGGAACTACAACACACACAAACAAACACAAAGATGGACATGAATATGAGGATGAATATGGACACAGAAATGAACACAATGAGGGAATCACAGTCTGGTGCAGGTACTTCTGCAAAACAGTCACAGTCGTTCAAACTAACACAACACCCGTGACTCAAGCAATGGGGGGAGGTTCAAAAACTCATTTATACCAACTGCTATTTCAATGTTGAATAGTCTGTAACCATGTGCCTTTTTAACTTGTCTACTTGTGTGTGTGCTTGTGTTAATGTGATGCGTATAATCTGTGCAAAACAAATTTCCTAAGGGATAAATAAAACTGAACTGAACTGTGCTTGTCAAAACATGACGTGATGATATAGATGTAGGTGATTATATATAATTAAGAAGTCATCTGGAGTACTTCAACTTTAATAACTCCAGCTGCGTCCCGATTCGCATACATATATAGTGTGCACTAAAAGCGAGCTCTGCTGGTGATGGAAAAGTGCATGCTTGCACGGTGCAGTTTGGTTCAAGAAGTATTTTCCCATTCATCACCAAAATGTAGCATACTATTTTCAACATACTATAATTTGAGACTCACTAATTCTATTGCACACTATGTAGGATGGATAGTAAGCTTGGCATGTGTCCTAAACAGATGCAATGCATTTCAGAAGCAAATAACTTTTCGGTCACAGCAAAACTTGCTGTTTAATATGCATCCATGTTGAGCAAGATTTTGGACCAATCAGAATTGACAGTGGGCGGGACTACCCAGTGCAACACAGAGGGATGACGTATTTTTGTAGGCCAAAACCCCGGAAACGAGTTCTGAATCAATACGTTTTTTTTAATGGGTTTTTGTTTAAATGCCTGAAATAAGGCCTGTGGTTCAAACAAGCTCAATATATATCCACGTTTTATTCTACGACATTAACTATATCTTGCGATTTTTCAAAGCCTTTACTTGTCTTGAAAAATGCGGTTTAGTGATGGTGACATTGAAGTCATGTGACTGTAGTGTAAGTTCAATTATTGCTTACATTTAGCTTCTTACTTCTGGAGATTGTATTTAGGCTTCAAAATTCATAAAAGATGTGTTCATTTGTGAAGATTATCACAATGATAAATCATAAACTTTTGTTGGTAACAGCTTGTTTACTGCAATAATCCAAAGGAAAAAAACTGTAGTGTTTTTGTCGAGGGAAACAGTGATGCAAACTTACAGGTCGGCCAACAAACATACATCAGCACTCTATAGATCCAAAGCGATCAGCAATATGTTGTCACTTGTCATGACAAGTCAAATGAACATGAACAAGATGGAATCATGTGTTATCATCTGATGGTTAGATTACAGTGTCGTAAGTAAAGATACACTCACCTAAAGGATTATTAGGAACACCATACTAATACTGTGTTTGACCCCCTTTCGCCTTCAGAACTGCTTTAATTCTACGTGGCATTGATTCAACAAGGTGCTGAAAGCATTCTTTAGAAATGTTGGCCCATATTGATAGGATAGCATCTTGCAGTTGATGGAGATTTGTGGGATGCACATCCAGGGCATGAAGCTCCCGTTCCACCACATCCCAGAGATGCTCTATTGGGTTGAGATCTGGTGACTGTGGGGGCCATTTTAGTACAGTGAACTCATTGTCATGTTCAAGAAACCAATTTGAAATGATTCGAGCTTTGTGACATGGTGCATTATCCCGCTGGAAGTAGCCATCAGAGGATGGTGGCCATAAAGGGATGGACATGGTCAGAAACAATGCTCAGGTAGGCCGTGGCATTTAAACGATGCCCAATTGGCACTAAGGGGCCTAAAGTGTGCCAAGAAAACATCCCCCACACCATTACACCACCACCACCAGCCTGCACAGTGGTAATAAGGCATGATGGATCCATGTTCTCATTCTGTTTACGCCAAATTCTGACTCTACCATCTGAATGTCTCAACAGAAATCGAGACTCATTAGACCAGGCAACATTTTTCCAGTCTTCAACTGTCCAATTTTGGTGAGCTCTTGTAAATTGTAGCCTCTTTTTCCTATTTGTAGTGGAGATGAGTGGTACCCGGTGGGGTCTTCTGCTGTTGTAGCCCATCCGCCTCAAGGTTGTGCGTGTTGTGGCTTCACAAATGCTTTGCTGCATACCTCGGTTGTAACGAGTGGTTATTCCAGTCAAAGTTGCTCTTCTATCAGCTTGAATCAGTCGGCCCATTCTCCTCTGACCTCTAGCATCAACAAGGCATTTTCGCCCACAGGACTGCCGCATACTGGATGTTTTTCCCTTTTCACACCATTCTTTGTAGACCCTAGAAATGGTTGTGCGTGAAAATCCCAGTAACTGAGCAGATTGTGAAATACTCAGAGCGGCCCGTCTGGCACCAACAACCATGCCACGCTTAAAATTGCTTAAATCACCTTTCTTTCCCATTCTGACATTCAGTTTGGAGTTCAGGAGATTGTCTTGACCAGGACCACACCCCTAAATGCATTGAAGCAACTGCCATGTGATTGGTTGATTAGATAATTGCATTAATGAGAAATTGAACAGGTGTTCCTGATAATCCTTTAGGTGAGTGTATACATAATCCAACACAGCTAACTGAACGTCTGTTAGCAGCCTAAAACATCCTGAAAGAAATAGTGTTGTTATCATACACTGTTAAACAAAGAAATTAATGTTGTTTGTCCTCACGGCTGCATGGTTGGCTGCAAAAGAGGAGTTATTTTCATAATGACCGGCCTGGTATACAAATAACGTCCTTACAGCACGACATCCAGAGAGATGCTCCCTGCTTTCGGATCAGCTGGATCAAAATCAACATTAAATAATTATTCAATTAATGACCAAATGAACTGGCAACCTGGCTAATTTAGTTATGCTTCTGCTTTATTCACAATGAGTCAAAATAGGCAAACTATGAGACTGAAAAATTAATACATAATCTCTAGAACCATCATGAACATCAATGCAAAGAAAAAATACTCTATTGCTGTAAGGAACATGTTGATTATGCTTCACAAGGTATATGACCCTTCTTAAAGAAGAAATGTGCTTAATGTGCACTTTTAGTGTTCTTTATATGTTAATAGAATATTTTAAAAGAACTATACTTGCAGATAATATAATATTAATGAAATACAATGTTACTTAAAGACAAGTGTACTTAAAGAGAGAAGTCTATGCACTTTCATGACGGTTTCTTAAAGGGATAGTTCACCCAAAAATAAAAATTGTGTCATCATTTTGTCACCCTCGAGTTGTTTTAAACCTGTATGCCTTTATTTGTTCTGTGGAGCTTAAAAGAATATATTTGAAAGAATATGGGTAACCAAACAATTTCTGTTCCCCATTGACTTCCATAGTATAAATATTTTTTTCCATACTATGGAAGTCAATGGGGACCAGCAACTGTTTGGTTAACCGTATTCTTTAAAATACCTTCTTTCATGTTCAGCTGAAGAAAAAATCATACATAAAATCATATGGTTCATGGGTTCATATAGCGGCAAACCATTGAAATTTCAGTTGGAAGTGTTTCGCCTATCACTATTTTTTATTTTATTTTGGCTTATTATTATTATTTTTTAAGGGTTTGGCTCCTGGTTTAAGTGGAGAACAATGTAAAGTATTGTTTCATATTATTTCATAATTTGTTTAGTAAGGCTACACAGGGCTTGACATGAACTTCTCTGCTCAGCAGCCACTGTGGCTAATGGTTTTACAAAGTTACTAGCCACTCAGCATTTTCACTGGCCACAATTTTGACATTGATACCATGGGGAAAAACTGCCATATAGATATTTTTTTATATTATCTCATAATTTGGCAGCAGGTATATTAGGCTGGCAGCAGGTATAATAGGCTGCTGTCACTTTAAGAACAGACGCACAGATCCATTATACTGTTACACATGCGTTTCTTTCTCAACTGTTTATGTTCACTTAAGACATAACTGACTGTGTTTATGTGAACACATAAGACCAGCATTTTGACATTATTTTGTGTGTATTTGACTGTTTAAGCGCAATAAGCAGTAAAAAATAACACAATTTAGTACTGAGAGACGGCTTTATGTGCCGCACTTTGAGTGTGAGCACAAAATCTGTAGAAATTATGCACAATACACGCAAACCCGCCGAAATTCAAGCCCTGCAACACCAACAATATTCATCCGGAGCAAATGAAACGGGTTTGTGTGTAATTCGCCTATCGGAAAGACGAGAGAGAGAAAGCGCAGCTGTTATCGTGTATCTATGGAAAATGAGTATTGAAAGAGTTCCCGGTATATTTCAATATCGATATATATATTTTTGACAAAAATGTATATATTATATAGCCTATAAATTTCAAACCGCCGAACACTCCACTGCTGAAATCTGCTCTATAACAAAGCAGGGTTCGGTTATGTTTCTGATACCATTTTGGTATTATATGAATGGTGAATTGAAACGAGGTGTTAATTTATTTTATTTTCAAAGTATTTCATACTTTGTCTCACATGTTTGCTTTAAACCATCACAATAAGCACTAAAAAAGCACACTAAATACGTTTTCACAAGGGGATATTTGAAGGAAAACATACACAAATAAAGGACAACAATGGTGGACTGATTTATCTAAAACAAAATATCTCCATGCAGTGCAGCGTGTCGGTTTTGCGTGACACACAGGCGTGTGTTTACCTGTGTTTGTGTTGTCTGAGTTTCTATGTCTCTCTCTGTCCTTTCCTAAACACACAGACACACTATCATCATCATCATCATCATCATCATCATCACACCGTCTACCAGAAGTCCCACTATAGACCAGGTCTGCAGTAACAGCACATGGTTCTGCGGGCAGATGTTTACCGTGGTCAGGTGTCTCTCTCTCTGCGGGCGTGTCCTGTGGGCGCGGGGCGACGGGTAACTGGGCATGATGGGCGGAGCCATGGAGATGGAGATGGTGACCCTCCGCTGCCTCTCGCTGACCTCCTGCCTCTGCTGCTGGTCTGATGATGTGCAGGTACACAAACACAACGCAAATCCATCCGTAAGTCATTTATATCAACAAGACACGCGATTTGAGGAATAATAATGTCTGGAACACAAATAAGTAAAGTAAGTAAAGTACATTTATTTGTCCCCGTAAGAAACTTTGTTTGCATGGCTATCAGGTAGGCATTACAACATACATCATACACCAAAGGAGAACCTTTAAACATACAAAGACACATACTAATACACTTAACACATATTTAACCATACCCCGCACTTTACTACCGATTAAATTAGGCATACCAGACCAGCTAAGTATCCTTCCTATTTAACTTACATGTTTAAAAACTTAATTGCTTGAGGCACAAATGAAGATTTTGATCTATTTTTGGTAAACAGAGGGAGGCAATATCGTCGCCCAGAAGGCAGCAGTTCGAATGAAGAGGCAAGGGGGTGCCTCTTGTCTCTCACAATGGATTTTGCCTTGTTCATTACTCTTTCCCTGTAAATGCATTCCACACTTGGTAACTTGATCCCTAATAGTTTACTGGCCATTGTTACTGTTTTTCTTACAGACTTCTTCTGTGCCTCAGTAGCATTACCAAACCAGCAGGTGATGCAGAAAGCCAAAACACTTTCAATAAAAGAACAATAGAACATCTGCAGCATTTTGTTATGAACATTAAAAGATAACAGTTTCTTTAAAAAGTACATCCTTTGTTGTGTCTTAGTGCTGATGAGGTCAGACCACAGATCCCATTTAAGCTTATGGTCAATCACAATGCCAAGATATTTATGATTTGTAACTGATTGTATAGCCTCCCCGTTGATAAAAGTTGAATTTGATGATTGACTCATTCTAAAATCAATAAACATTTCTTTTGAATAGTGAGGTATATACAGTGAATAGTGAGGTAAATAGTGAGGTATATACACTCTGAAGTTTAATACTTAGAGTTAGGTGTTTGTTCAAATCACTAACCTTAAGAGCAATATAATAACAGTGATGCTTGCAACTCAAGCACCACTAGTAATTAGAAATAGCATAGTGAATTAGAAATTAGAAATAGCCTAGTTATATGAAATCATAATTCACACGTTTGAACTTATAATCATGATGTTTGGTATTTGTCCATTTTCAATTGCTTTAAAGGTGCAGTGTGTAATA
The DNA here is from genome assembly GCF_029890125.1 of Rhinichthys klamathensis goyatoka. Classification (NCBI taxonomy): domain Eukaryota; kingdom Metazoa; phylum Chordata; class Actinopteri; order Cypriniformes; family Leuciscidae; genus Rhinichthys; species Rhinichthys klamathensis. The sequence continues at coordinate 39,799 of NW_026606890.1, read as the reverse complement.
TTTAGGAGGATCGGTTGACAGAAATGCAATATCATACACATAACTATGTTTTAGTGGTGTATAAAGACCTTACATAATGAACAGTTATGTTTTTATTTGTTTACTATTACACAGGAGCCTAAACTCTGAGAAAACGATAACGTTAAGCGCATCAGAATAAAATATAATATTCAGAATTAAACAGTGTAGCTGACTTAAAGATTCAGTTAAATTGTTACTTTTTCAAAAGTGAATCGCTACTTTTTCAAAAGTGAATCGCTACTTTTTCAAAAGTGAATCGCTACTTTTTCAAAAAAGAATTGATACTTTTTCAAAAAGAATTGCTATTTTTTCAAAATGAAGTGCTACTTTTTCAAGTGAATCGATACTTTTTCAAAAAAGAATCGTTACTTTTTCGAAAGTGAATCGCTACTTTTTCAAAAAAGACTAATGAAACAAAATAATAATGTAACAAATGTATAATAATAATGTAACAAATGTATAATAACACTGTAATAAATGTATAATTACATTGTATTAAACGTATAATTACATTGTAATAAATGTATAAAAACACTGTAAAAAAATTATAATTACATTGTAATAAACATATAATTACATTGTAATATATGTATAATAAGAATTTTTTCAAAAAGAATAATGTAACAAAAAAATAACATAACGTATAATAATAATATTGTAACAAATGTATAACACTGTAATAAATGTATAATTACATGGTAATAAACGTATATAATAACACTGTAATGTATAATTATATTGTAATAAATTTATAATAACTCTGTAATAAATGTATGATTACATTGTAATAAATGTATAATAAGACTGTAACAAATGTATAATAAAAAAAATGTACACTACTTTTTCAATCCATCAGACTAACGGTTCTAGAGATATTCGATTAACAGACAGACAGACAGATAGACACACAGACACACAGACAGACAGACGTTCCTGTAATTTATAGATAGATGGAGATTTAATGGTTTAAATTGTATTATGCGTGTGGCTAATTATTACATCGTCTGACATTCTTTTGCCGTTTTTTACTTTTTCTTATACATTACAAATAAATCAAATCCGTTTTAAGAATTACCATTTTAATTTTATAGTTATAATAGTTATATCCTGTCATGTACAGTGTTGTTATGAAAACTAAAACTAATAAAATCATTTTCGTTAATTGAAATAAAGGTGAAATAAAATAAATTATAAACATTAGATGAAAAATATTAGTTGCCTTGGAAAAGTTTAAGTACTAAAATTACTAAAACTGAAATAAAATAAATGATATATACACAAATACTTAGAAAAACTAATAAAAATGACAAATTACTATAACTTAAACTAAAATTAAAACTAAAAATACTGTCTTGTTAAAGTTATGTTACTGTTAACCTAAACTTAAACTTCAAATATTAATAAAATACTTTTTTAAAAATTGAAATACAGCTGAAATCAAATAAAATATTTAAATATTTTGGAAAACTTAACCAAAAATTAGAAATGTTGCCTTGGCAAGTAACTAAAAAAAAAAAAAAAACAGTTGAAAGCACTAAATTTAGTCAATTTAATAATTCAATCTACATAGAGATACTTCAAATAAACCTAAATAAAACTAAAATTACACTAAAAAACTGAAAATATAAAAATAAAGCTAATTCAAAATATTTACAAATACTATAATATATTACTATACTATATAAACTGGGCATTTATCACATATCACATCATTGAGACGTGACGTTTCCATCTTCCTCCACTAGAGGGCGGTCTGTGTCTGAATGGAGGATTATGAATAACCCAAACAACTTTGCTTAGATGAGATGTGATTGTCAAAAGGTGTTCTCGGGATGAAGGAGTAAATATGATGATTGATAATCGAGCGGTAGTGATTAGTAAAGGTCTCTAACCTCTGTACAGCGCCCGCAGGCTCTGCTTGGCATGTCGATGCAGCTCTTGGACGCAGGCGGGCCGGGTCGAGGGCAGGAACACGTTCCTCTGCAGGAGCCAAGGGGCCTGGTAGTGTCCACTCAGCTTACTCTCAATGTCCAGATTAGACAGCGCTGCAGAGAGAACGACAAATATCTTACAAAGACATCATTCACACAAGTGGCCATATGTTTATGTTGACATAGTAACTAGACTGCGTTAATCAGTGGATGTTTGCTAATTAATTAGCCTAATTAGGAAAAGGGAAATATTAGGTAGCCTACTTTTAAAAAATGTGATTTCTGTACCTCCACTAAATTGTTAGATGTGCTTCATTGCACATTCTCTTGACTTTATAAGATTCCCCAAGACAGTCAGTGAATCAGTAGGTCTAGTTGCTCCGATTGAGAGCTTTAACTCTTTAACTCTGCCTATAAACCTGCTCTAATCACTTCCTCAAACGCTCTCAGAGAAGCTACAACTGGTGTGAAGTGCAAATAACCTCAGTGCTGATCAAATAGCCCAACATTAGCCAAACAATGCTGCGAATCTGCCAGTGGCTAATGGATCAGTGTGTGAGAAACAAAAGGATTTAATGGAACCAAACACCTGATTCATGAGCCTAAAGCAAACATAAGCAGTTTACTCTATTTCAGACGAGTTCTGCACCCAAAATCACATACTTTCAGTAGGCGAAACACAGTATGTGCAACTGATGCTGGTATCACACATGCTAATGACAACATGGCGAATGCAGTGCATCTGAATTACACACATTCATACTATATAGAATTTTTTTTTTAGCGCTTGCAAAGTACAAAATAAGTACCTATACTCAAGAGTATGCGATTTCAGACGCAGCCCATAACTATAGTTTTGGCATGCAGATCCAGTCAGCCCTGGCTGGTAAAGGCCATACCGACACCATTCAGGGGCTAAAACCATCTGTCTTTCCACTGACAGACATTCAAAATTAGCTGATTCAGACTAAACCATTTGTAAGAAACGTTTAAATCACAAATGTTATAATATTACTTAATTCTTGTTCGCATGCTCATAAAAACAGGAAATACACATAGATATTTTTCATGCACACACACACACACACGAGCGCCTCAGTTCTGAATAGACACAGAGGGTCTGTCTGACTGAAATGCTGCCGGCAGTTTTCGCTGTAATGCGAGTGAATAGACGTTCAGCTCCTCTATGAGGCGTTCCTGTCACCAGCATCAATGCAGAGCAATCTAGGTCACAAACTCAATAGAGCACAACTCTGTATCTGTTATCTGTGTGTGTGTGTGTGTGTGTGTGTGTGTGTGTGTGTGTGTGTGTGTGTGTGTGTGTGTGTGTGTGTGTGTGTGTGTGTGTGTGTGTGTGTGTGTGTGTGTGTGTGTGTGTGTGTGTGTGTGTGTGTGTGTGTGTGTGTGTGTGTGTGTGTGTGTGTGTGTGTGTGTGTCAGACATAGAGGGACACACACACACATATTTGCAGCACTTTGCAGCAAAATTACATGTCATGATGCAAATGACAATAAAATGTGCTTTCTATAAAGTCTACAAGGGTATATTTTGTTAATATTAATAATAAAGTAAAATTTGTTTTTCAATGTTCTATGGCGACATTGCATAAAATGCTAAATAAAAAATGTTATTCTTATTTTTAATCAAATAATATTTTGTGACAATATTAAATATAATTTTTACTTGGCACATTAACATTTAAATGTATGCATTTTCTGATTTTTTTTTTTTTTTTAAGTTAAGTTTCATTCAAGGTATATGTTTCATCAGTTTTCTATGTCATCATTTTCAACATTGATAATAATCAGAAATGTTTCTTGAGCGTCAAGTCATCATATTAGAGTGATTTCTGAAGGATCATGTGACACTGAAGACTGGAGTAATGATGCTGAAAATTCAGCTTTGATCACAGGAATACATTACATTTCAACATATATTCACTTCGAAAACTGTTCTTTTAATTTGTAATAATATTTCACAATTTGTTTCAGCTTTTACTGCATCAAATAAATGCAGCCTTGATGAGCATAAGAGACTTCTATCAAAAACATTTTTTTTTAAAACTACTGATCCTCAACTTTCAAACAGTAGTGTAGATTAAGATGAAGAGCAATTTTCACTATTTAAAAGTTTGTCCCCAAATTAACAATCTGTTTATTGGCACACGTCATCTTTAAAGATGATCCACTGCAACAGAAACATGCAGTGATCTTCTCCTCACTCCAAGAGCATGACATCACCAGAGACCTCTTCCGAGATAATGCATCATGGACCTTGTGTTTACCGGACGAAAGGCGTCTGCTAAGCATCTCTGTGTCGTCCTGGATTTGGCTTTCAGCTGTTCTGCAGGCCACCTCTGCCATCCCATACCCCGCTCTCCTTTGTAGTTATGCCAGATTATTCCTCTCATTTCTGATTTCTCCCATCTGGGACTAGATTCAAAGGTTTCATTTCAGGAGCATATCTGTCTGGGAGCGAGCTGGACCGGTGTCCTGGGCCAGTTCTGAGTCTGGATCAAAGACTTTTGACATGTGAAGATGAACCGGGCCTTAGATGTAATAGCTGCCTTTCACTCTGAAAAATAACGCTTCCAAAATCCGATTTCACAGCGTTATGTCTGTGGTTCAGAGAAAAATATGAAGAATTTAACATCAAGAACTTGTTTCCAAAAAACCTAATATACTCAAGCATCCTGTACAGTTCTTAATTAAATTGGTGAGCACATTGAAAACAATTATGTGTCGGGCTCCACTGATTCTACAAGAGGAGATCTGAACTGAATCCAGTTCGTTTTCATCCACCATTTGACCCAATTAAATCAGTTCTGGGATGCTTCTTTAAGATGTGAAACCTTTAATGTGAAACTATAAACCAACTTGTTTGGCATCACATACTGTACACCACTGTTTAAAATGTTGGTTTTTGTATGACTTAAAACATTTTTTTTTTTGGAAAGAAGACTGTTCTGCTCACCAAGGCTGCATTTGTTTGTTCAAAAATACAGTAAAATCAAGAATATTGTGAAATATTATTACAATTTAAAATAAGTGTTTTCTATTTGAATATATTGTAAAATGTAATTTATTCCTGTGATCAAAGCTGAATTTTCAGCAACACTACACCAGTCTTTAGTGTCACATGATCCTTCAGAAATCACTCTAATATGATGATTTGATGCTCAAGAAATATTTTTGATTATTATTCATGTTGAAAATAGTTGTGCTGCTTCATATTTGTGTGAAACCTGCGATACATTTTGTTTTCCGGATTCTTTAATGAATAGAAAGTTCAAAAGAGCAGCTTTTATTTGAAATAGAAATCTTTTGTAACATTGTAAATGTTTTTGATCAATTTAATCCATCTTTGCTGAATAGAAGTATTCATTTCTTTAATTAAAAAAATCTTACTGACCCCAAACTCTTGCACAATAGTGTATATTTCATCCCAATTTGTTACAATCTCCATTAAAGTTCACCATTAATTGAATCAAACTAGAGATCATAAGTCAAGTCAAAAGATCTAACCTCTGTACTTTGTACTGATCTATTATGCCAAACATCCTCCGTGACGTTGAAAAGATGCTTAGTGACCACTGTTTGAACTAATACTACTTGGACTAATCTGACAAATCTCCAACAGCACATCCGTTTCTGCTGTTTAATTGCAACTGCCTGTATAGAAGAGTTAAAAAAAAATGTTACTCGATTTAAATGAATTCACAATTGAAATTCACGTTTATTTACAGTGCAACATGAAATTTAGGGATGAAATGTGGACACTTAGGCCAGCAAAAATCATATTTTTTGTATATCTGATTGGCTCCCAGTCAGATTCCGAGTTGATTTTAAAATTATGATGCTGACATTTTTAAAGGTAGACTTAAGACATATTTTTTTAATTAGCATTTGATTTTTGATGTTACTTTTATTATTTGAGCTTTTTATTGCTTATTTTGTGTACAGCGCTTTGAGAAGTTGCTTTTAAAGGCGCTTTATAAAATAAAGTTTATTATTATTATTATTATATCCAGATTTTATCCAGATGGTTTCTGAAAGTCTGGACAGCAAAAACAAACAAATAAACTTCAGAGCATATCTAAAGCCCCGCCTCCTCCAAAACACATGAACGGCAGGGAGCAAACAAAAGCGTCACGAGAGTCGGCGTTAAAGTACCTCATGTCTCAAAGCACATAACATTACTGTAATAATCAACATCAACAACTTAAAGAGCTCTGACCTGTACCACCTGTTTCTGCAGATTAATTTCGCTGTGCAATTGAAACGCATGAATTCGAGTCACGAACCGTTCCAAAATATAACGTCACAGGTTTCCATCTCTTCCAAATGACAGTTATGGTGTGAACGCAGCATAAACTGGTTGTTTTGGTTCAGGAGGAATTGTAAAAGGCGGCTACTGTTTCGTTTGTGCTGCTCGGTGACTGACGTCTGTCTAACTCACTGGTGACAACGCACAATGTTGACAGGCAGGTAGGACAATATATATAAATGTAGACGATACATTTACATATAAATACATTTAGACCATTTAACTTAGTGATTGGTATCAGGATGTGAAGAGACTTTTAGCCTGCATAACAAAAAATGTTTCTGGAACAAATCACCTTCCCTGCCTTTAATAGTGCGGACAGTCTGCCTGAAAAGATCTGATTTGAGGAAAAAAAATCCGATTTGCCTGCATTTTAAACAGCCTTAGTGTGGTGGAAAGCATTAGGAAGGTTTAAAGTAGGGTTTCCGAGTGTGACCCCCGCTGAGGACAGAACTCTTGCCCTTCTCGGTTCCCTTTACTCAGACAGACACGGCTCCAGTCAACCATGGGGATGTAGCATCGCAGTCCATCAACTCGCAATCAAGATGAAAACCACAGAATCACGCCATGCAACTAAACATAAAAAACGTTCACACAAACAGTTAGGTGCCATGCCAATTGATCATCAATCTCTGAGAAAGTATATATATATATATATATATATATATATATATATATATATATATATATAGTATAATATATAAATCTAATTTGACATGACAAAATTTGCAATTTAAATTTTTATGCTGACATGCACAATTTTTTATAAAGAAAAACATTTTTATTTACAAATTAGTTAATTTGCAAAAAACATTGTTGAATTTATCACATTAGATAATAGGGGACTGCCCTTTTGATAAATTTAATAAATAGAAATAAAATAGAGGTTCAATAAAGTTAATAAATAAGAAATAAATACATTAAATGAATACAAATTAAAACAATGATTCTATAAAGTTAAAATTACTATATATTTATATTTAAAATAATATAATATATATTTAAAATTATATATGTAATCATATATAATGTAATATTTTTATATTCCATATATATTTAAAATAAATTAAAACCCAAAATGCATGTTTTGCATGTTTTTGTGGTGAAAATACAGACTTGGTGTGAATATTCCTTTAAACTAAAATAGAATCTACAAACAGAATATTTAGTTATGTTTGGTAGGGGTGGGGTCAAATGGGGACATTGCATAAATAATAAAGTGCATTATTGAATGCATTAAAAACTAATGACAATGGTGAATATGACCCAGAAGCATTTGTATGAAATCCATTAGTACCATTATAGTAACAGTAGGGATCTCACAATACCTCTTAACCTACACATTCTGAAAAGACAAAGCCATATTGATTCTTATTCTAAGACTTTAGGTGCTGAAATTGCTTCTTTTTTTTTTAGGCAAGCAATAGCCTACAAGATCCTCAAGCATTTCTCAAGCTCAGTCAGTCGGTTGATTCAAGACAGGGTAGTTGTGTGGAAGGGGGGCTGGGATATCTCTTCCTTATAGAGCTGTTTGGTTTTTAGTTGTTTAGCAGCATGGGGTAAAGAGCAACCCAGCAGTGATCTCTAACTGGAATAACAACTCTTTCTTTCTATCCCTCCACAGTCCGAACACCTCAGAGAGAGAAGGGCATTTGTCTACATGGGTCTCTTCAGCAGCTGTTGCACCTAATTGATAAACACCCTAAAGTGTTTCCACACTAAACTGAGAAAAAGAAACAACAGGGGTTTCAACACTTTTGAAAACAGCAGTGCAAAGGTAATTCAAAAGAGTCCCTCTCTGTACATTATCTAGTGATCATGGCAGCAGTTATTCATAAAACTATGATAGAGATGAACATTAACTAATCCATTAATTCATTTTAGGGAATCAAGCGTTAAACAAAAATCGAAAATGTGCAAATAAACCACTATTAACAGGCACAATTAATTCTTGGTGAAATCCCCCTCGTCCACACAAATCAGAGAAATCTCAAAGGTGGTAAAAACGGGCCATCTCCAATGCCTCTGTTCCACAATGTCAGAAGAAAACAAGTCCCAAAAACAATAGAGATGGTTCGTGGAGACCGCTTGTCTACTGATTGTATCATCCGAGATAAGCCAACAGGCTTATTCTGGCATGAAAAGTGGAGATGGGAAACAGAACAGACTTTATCATTGAACCTTTTCCTTTCCAGGTCCTGTTCCCTGTTTTCTTTGCTATCTTTCCAAAGTCAGTGCTATTCTTCAATCATCAATGCTATCTGTAGATTAAACATGTAAAATGGCATTTTTTAACACCACAGTTGGAAAGCCGAAGCCGAAGTTGGAGGCCTTGGCGCCAAATCATTGCAGATATTCCAAAACCTCAAACATTCAAATTGAATTGATACCTTAACTACAACAGAACATTCTGTCTGAACATTTCATAGTTACAGTGTTGGATTTCATCTGAGCTCTTTTACTGTAAAAATCAAGGGTGCAGAATCTAAACTTTGTAAAGGGCCAGTGGTTTGCATCAACAAAGTGACAGCAATGCAACTAAATTGAGCCCAATTTTATGCAAATATATTATGCCATGCAATAAAGTAACTCCAAATGAGAATGCAAAGAGTGGCATGATCATTTTAAATGCAAGTAAATATACATTATAATGCAAAGTATGAAAAAAAGCATATTCATTTTGAAATTTGCTTAAGATTACATTTAACCGTGTTATTAAATTACTAAAGTTTTTTTTTTATCCTAAAGCCTTTAGGAGAGTGTTAGATTATGGCAAAGGTAATCTAAATGTAAAAATGGATGAAATAAGCATGTACAATTAAATATCCAGTGTTGGCCATACCAATATATCATGCATCCCTAGTACAAACTACTTGCAAGAAAAAGTATAGTGACCCCCAGCTATTTTAACTGCTGTCAGTGTGAATGTACTTTAAGGCTGTCCTGTTTCCCAAGCTCAAACCCACCATCTTCAGTCTACAATCACCCTCTAATCACCAGCCACTGGTTGAGACACGAACCCTGAGCCAAACCCCGACCACTGGCATTCCCCAATCCAAACACACACACACACACACACACACATACACACACACACCTTCTGACGTGGGAAAGTCTAGCCCTCCAAATGTTAGCCATTCGTTCCAATGACACCACGCCTCACTGAAGACCACCTTCCCTCCCCACAGGTCACAGCACATTTGGTATTACCACAAGTCAAAAGTTTGGTTTAGTCTAAATAGTGTGTCAATCTGGCAAATCTTCCAGGTACACAACATCACAACCATACAACGCGGTTAATACGTCCATTGGGTCACCAAAGAAGCGAAGTAATGCACATTTCACACTGTAAAAATTATGCAAAAGTAGACTTAGTAACATTCAAATGACATGAGTTCACTTAAGTCTGAGTTTCTAGGCTATACATCAAATTACATCCAGGGATAAGATTGCAAAACGGAATTTGAGAGTTATGGTCAACTCTAAATCACTGGACAGCCATAAAAAGCTACAAAGTGTAGCATCCAAGATGTCACTATGACAAGAGACATCTACCGTACCTTTAGACCTCAGCGGCATGCAGCATCCGAGAGCCATTACCGTGGTGGAGTGTCTCAGCCGAGATGGTCAGCAAGGGATGAATGTGTCTCTATTTTCCGCCTTGGTTTTTTCTAATGTTTTCATTTGCTTTTCTGCTTCAGCCCCCTGGGGCTTGTTCATCACCCCATGGAATCACAGCACACTTCTTTCTCTCCCTCTCTCTCTCTCTCTCTCTCTCTCTGACTGACTGAGACCTCAGGCTACTTTCAGCTCAGCTTTGCTGCAACATCTGCAACCCCCCAATCTCCAGCCTTTTACCCTAGATATCTTCTACCCCCTATTGCTGGTGCACATGGTTCAGTCCGGCCACAACTTGGGCCACTGTAATCCTGTTATGCTTCACTGAGCAGTCCAAAGGAAGGAAGCACAGGGTCACTAATCCACACCACTCCTGGTGGGACTCTGGCCAGTTAATGCTGCTAGTTGCACAGACTCCTGCATGCATGATCGATTCACACTAATCAGCAATTCAAGGCAACTTAAAAATCAATATCAAAGAAGTTTAATGCGCAGAAACAATAATAACTAAGCTGACATTTAAGCATGAAAACACGGTGCCCTTTCAAAACTTTCTGTTTGACTGGACGGTCTGACATGTCCATTTCTGGCTCAACCAAAGTTGTAAGTTTGAGGGCGGTATTACCGGTTTGTCCAGATAATTGTAGACAGAGGTGTTTGGGAAACCTGGGAAGCCATCAGTCTTGTGATTTATTTAGTAGCGCAGTAATTTCAGGCTTCCATAGACTTCCATTGCTCTTTGCTAGTGAAGCTGGAAGACCATAGTAAGTTTGTTTAGATGACTGGGGACACCAATACTTCATCAGGGTAACCCCATCCAAAACATATTCCCTACATAAAACAATTAGATCTGTAACCTTTTCTTGGGCACTAGACTCAGTATAATAGCTGCATCCTGTCTATTGACAAATAGTCCAATACTGTCAATGAGGCTACAATTAAACGACCCATAAAACAAGGACTTGTGCACTAAGATCCTCTTACCGCTCTGAAGAAACCAGTATGCAATTTACAACCTATTGTTTTCAGACACAAAGTTGAAATGGCTCAGTTACCACAGTAAATAGGTTGTCTTTACTGTGAGTTGTGGCTAGTGTACTAACAGACTTGCATATGTGTCTGTCTATGTGTGTGTGTGTGTGTGTGGGTGTGTGTGTGTTATGTTAGCTGGTACACTAATCACTACTGTGTCATGGTGGTGTAGAAGAGTCAGATGGTAAACTAAAGATCAGCTCTTTAACCTGGCCCATTACAGAGGGAAAAAACTCAAATAACATCTCCTTAGTGTCTCAATTGTTTCTCATACACCAGTGGGCTTAAATCGAGAGCAAATGGAGACTATTTCCTGCTTCCCTTGGGCACTAATCTCACATGTGTCCTTTTGAGTGCCAGAATACATCTAAACAATGTCTCAAATGACCATAGTCTGCAATAGAAAGCCAGAGATTGAATATAAAGTAATCATTAAACAAAGCTACACAATCCAAATGAACTGTATAGCTCTATTCAATTATGCCTAAACAAATTTAATTTTAGAAAAAACATCTGAGACAAAGTAAAAACTTAAATAAGATTTTTTTTCAACCTTTGAGCAATGACATTTCCCTTTAGAGGTTCTCATTTGCATAAGTATTGCTGACGAAATAAGAGGAGATGTCATTTGCAAGGCTTTGAGACATGTCTCAGAAAGACAAGGACACTTATTCTGTGTTGATTACAAAAACAATTATAGACGCAGGGAGCAACCGAGAGAGAGAGAGAGAGAGAGAGAGAGAGAGAGAGAGAGAGAGACCCGCCTCCATCTTAATCTCCTCTAATCCGACCCACTCTCAGCCTCTGCTGACCTTGGCGCCATCATGACCAAATGCTGGAGTGAGACCACAAGAACAGTGTTTAAACACACAAAGCTGTTAACACCTGAGACAAGAGAGGTGGATGTGTGTTTATAGTAGTTAAAAATTCCGTGCATTAGCATAAAACACTTTTACAGCACTTCACAACATTGCATTTTGGTTGCAGACAGGTTACACTGCAGAGTAATGTTGAAAACATTCTATAAACCACACCATAAAAAAAGTCACAATATGCTCACCAAAGTGGGATTTATTTGATCAGAAAAATCAGCAAAATTGTGAAATATTATTGCAATTTAAAATAACTCTTTTCTATGTGAATATATTTTAAAGTGTAATTTATTCCTGTGATCAAAGCTGAATTTTCAGCATCATTACTCCAGTCTTCAGTGTCACATGATCCTTCAGAAATCACTCTAATATGCTGATGCTCAAGAAACACTTCTGATTATTATTAATAGTGTTAATATATACCGATGTACAGCTTCATATTTTTGTGGAAACTGTCATCCTTTTTTTCCCGAGATTCTTTGATGAATAGAAAGTTCAGAAGAACAGCATTTATTTGATTTCTTTTTTTGTAAACTTATAAATGTCTTTACTGACACTTCTGATCAATTGAATGTGTTCTTGCTGAATACAATAATTATATTTCTTACAAACAAAAACCCACTTTGAACATTAGTGTGCAAGTAAAATAAAACAGTTTGGAAATGCTATGATAAAAGTTTTCAAATCTGAAAGGTTTTCTGCCTCAATATATCAATATAAAAGTTATATTTTTTAAAAATAAAAACACAATGTTCCCTTTTTATATCTCTAAAATACATTGATAAACACTTTATTTTTTAAAGAACGTGGCAAAAATATGTTGGTGATGCTGTAGGACGAGGTTGGATGTGATAATGTGCTTTATAAAACATTCAAAAGGAATGTTCTAACAACACCAAAGCAATGTTTCTGCAAAGTTATGAAAATACTTTTAAAACAATATCAGTCATATTAATAAGTATGTAGGATGAAAATCTTTTATCACAACCTTTTCCCAACTTAAAAAAAAAAAAAACGTTTTACAATAAAGCTGTGCTATAGCTGGGTATTATATTTAGTTTTCCTTTCCAATATGGTCATAAATGATTCATCTGCACTGCATGCATGGACACACTGAAGACTGAATGAGTGAGGAGGAGGGAAGGGAGGAGCTTTAGTCTCAGACAGCAGGTAGACGTCCAAAAATAACACGTCTAATAAATCACCTATAATTTGGCTGGGTTACCCTTAGTCTGAAACGAAGCCAAGGGCGCGCACACACACACATCAGCGAGACATAACGCTGTTGGGTCAGTGGATCTGTTATGAGTGCTAATTTATCACTGTTACCAAAGTGTGATTAACTTTTCAACAGTCTTGACACTTAAGAGTGTGCTAAAGTCAGCATGTTTATATTTAGCTACCTGGACATTTGAAGGTAACTCTATCGCCTCCGCACACTTGCGATTTGCTGGTTAAGTATTTGTGCACTTGCAGGTTATAGCCGTAGTTTTTTTGATTTTTTTTATCATTGAATATCTCCACTATGATCTCAGCACAGGAAGAAAAGCTTTCCCTCTAATTCTCTCTGTCTTTCTTTCTCCTGATCTTTGGCTCCTTCCTCTGTGATGAAGCTCTTTGATCTGGTCTCAGTAGGTGGAGCTCATAGATCATCCAGGAATGTGATTGTAGGTTTTATTAAGCCTGCGTCTGCCATCCGCTTCCATGACCACTACAGCCGCCGCTGCCCCGCAGGTAAAACTACCCTCGTCATCATTCCACGGCTTCCTTAAAGGGACAGTTCACCCCAAAAGGAAAATTCTGTCATCACTTACTCACCCTCAAGTTGTTCCAAGCCTTGATGGAGTTTCTTTTTTCTACCAAACACAAAAGAAGATAATTTGAAGAATGTTGGTAAACAATACTATGGAAGTCAATGGGGTCCATAAACTGTCTGGATACCAACATTCTTCAAAATATCTTCTTTTGTGTTTGGTAGAAAAAAGAAACTCCATCAAGGCTTGGAACAACTTGAGGGTGAGTAAGTGATGACAGAATTTTCCTTTTGGGGTGAACTGTCCCTTTAAGACTACAACATTTATTTCGAATTAAAAAATAAACCAAAAGAAAATATGATAGGTTCGTAAGATAAGATTTTTGATGCGAGTACATTTATGCATGCTATTTTTTAGTATGCATTAGGACAGTAAGATTTTAAACACTATTGTTGCCACATGACCTCTGATTAAAAAATGGTTATTTTAGCCTATATACATTTTTTGCCAATATTAATGTATAAAAAATGTGTGATTCCTGTAATGAAAACCTGAATTTTTTTCAGCATCATTACTCCAGTCTTCAGTGTCACATGATCCTTCAGAAATCACTCTAATATGCTGATTTGCTGAAATATATACATACATATAAATTATATATACATACATTTTCCAAAATAGAAGGTCTTGTTACATTTATTTGATTTAAGACAGCCTTGTTATATTGATTCCATTTAAATTATTGCTCAAATAGTCGATTAAACTTCCCATCTGTGTCTGAAATCAGCCGATAAGGAAGCACAGGACGTCTTTTCTCCTCTCTCTTAAACTAACACTGGATCAGGCGACCTGGTTCTTCTCCAGCGCTGAATTGCAGTGGTTTAGTGTGTGACACACACACCGCCTGGACGCTAGCTAAGATGGTATTTGTGTGCTCAGTGAGAATGAATTGGACCAAAACTGTGCGTAACGCTGACTGGATTAAACTATATATCCACAGCGTCTTGTTTTCATTAGCGGGACGCCCGTACCGAATCATTAAAGAATCAAGTGATGTGGTTTAAAAGACCTTCCCTTTCCAAACCAGAGCCTGTAACACAGCAAACTAAACTCTGACAGAAATTAACTTCATTAGACATTTCGGTCAGAACCGTCAAAGCGCATCAGCATCAACTTGTTTTGAAATGTGTGTCTTTTACCACCATGAAAGTCAATTAAAAATGTGGTATTTTAGAAAGTGTGTCTCTATGTTTAAAATGCCTATAATGAGGAAGTCTGTTTGCCTTTTTTTCCCCCTGCATAACATTGTTCTTATTATAATATTCTCTATTCAAAAATATACATTTCTATACAATGACATACTGCATTTACAGTTCTCTGGCAAAAATATTCACCAATGTCAAACACTACGGCAAGGTCATGGTTGATTCCTTGAAGTCGCTTTGAATGCGTCTGACAAATGCATGAATGTAAAAAAAACAATTCAATACAACTATATTCAAGAATGAGGTTCTTCAATCCAGAATACGTCTGTTTTTCAAGTTATTGAACACATTTACAATGACAATGCACTGTGACGTCTCAAATTAATTACATACCTCCTGCAACCTCCTATTAAAGTAATTTTCAGATTTATTTAGTTAAATACTTAATTTGACTTATAATTACATATAATTGCTTTTACAGAGGTGAAAATGCTCCTATTTGATGAGCTTTAAAAGAATCCAGGAAAGGAAAATTCTGAGCTAAATGTGTTCAAAATATGCATGTGTGTGTGTGTGTGTGTGTGTGTGTATGTATTCGAAAAATCTAAGAATCAATCCAGAATCATTTCTTGATTCACAATGCATCGATTTATTGTCCCAGCCCTAATATTGGTATCGGCCAATATATATTCATTTTTAATGTTATCGTTAACGACCCGATAAGAAAATTTAGCCGATATACTAAAGCCAATTAATAATGGATTATTTCCTTCAGATGCGCACTGTTCACCATGATGGTTTTGAATTGCTTGAAATATGATTGGAATCACTTTTAAAAAAAAGGAAAATATAGTAAAGTGCAATATGTCTGTCATATGCTACACAAAATTATAATAAGATCATTATTGTGTGCTTGGGTCATTTTAATGGTGAGACTTGTTTTTGTAATCAGGCTCTCAAAATTTGCATAAAAATTTGAATTTAGATTTATCAGCCAATATATCGGTTATCGACTTTCAAAATTAAAGAGTTATCGGTATCTGCCAATATTTTCATATCGGTGCAACCCTGATATATGTCTATTTAAAGTTTGTATTATTTTTTAACTTCAGTTTTAGTTATTTCAGTGCATCATGTTTTGAGAAATGTTTAGTTGAAATAAAAAGTTAATTTTTATGGTTTTAGTTTTATTATACAGTATTACTATAATAACCCTGTTGTCAGGGTGTTGCTATGCGATTTCTAAGGTGCTCTGGATGGTTGCTAGGTGGTTTCTTACTGTCTTCCCTCAAGTCTCTGTGATATTCTGGTCAATGTTATTTCATGACATTTTCTGCACTCATTCTTTCATCTGTCAGGCAAAAATCAGCCTGATGGTCTGTTTGACAGGGGTCTGGTCTCTGTAACTGTAGCAGACTTGCATAGCAGCTCACGCTCAGATCCGGACCCGAGGAGCACAAACCCAAAGCTCTTATCCAGCAGCCGATGAGAACATGTTCCTAAACCTAAGATCAGTGCATCTTCAAAACTCCCTGAAAACAGCAGGTCCACTGGATGCTTTCATTTTCTAAGCATAAAAACAACAGATATCCTTTACAAAGTCACAAATCAGCAGAAAGCGACTCGAGATGAGACCCTCGGAGCAGCTGTCTGATTTCAGAAGTGAACGCAAACCCCAGAGTCCCTGAGAAAAACATCTTCAAAGGCCGACGGAAGAGCAGAGCAGTGTTCGCTGAAGTTTAGACAGAACTTTTGTTTAGCCAGCTGTGATGTATTACTCTGGAATATTTTCATGACTGCACTTCCCTAGTGCTATTGCTCATACTGTACTTACGGTTAGTGATGTGACCAAACACCTGGCACCAATTGAACTTAGGCATGTTAACCCGTGTCATGTGTGCAGTATAGTCAATGCTCAGATGCATCATATTCCTTTGCTTGACGATAGAACAGGTGAAACAAATTCCACAGACCTGCATTGAAGGAGGGACCCAAACCATGTAAAATACTACTTTACCACATTGATTTAGCAGTGAATCAAATAAAATACCCCGGCATCATAAAGGCATATTCTGTGTTCAGGACAGGAGATGTAATGCCCTCTAGTGGTGTATAAGGTAATACCAGATACTAAACTTCATAGAATCTCCACAGCCAGGTAAAGAACGATACCTAAAACTGTTTCTGAAAATAAGTTAGTAATGGTTATTGTAGATAAAGTATTAAAAAATGAGAGGACACTTACAGTAGTTGTGTTCAAAATGTCCACCAAAGACATTTTGACCAGAGGAGAACTGAACCCTGACTGATCCTGGTTTCTCCCAAGGTTTTTTCCCCCATTCATGTCATCTGATGGAGTTTGGGTTCTTTTGCTCAATTTATAGGTCAAATAGTTTGGGAACCCTGATTATTACATTCAGTTTTCAATTAACGCTGTGTGCTATACTCACTGTACCTTTAAGAAATGTTTTTATTTCGCATTGCGTCTCTCTCTGTCTGATTCCCGCAGTCATTCTTGTGTGCTCTGGGTCAAAACACACGGATGCACACATTGGACCTCCCACCGGCCATTTATCTGTAGCGCCCGGGGTCACAGACATCACCACCTACTTTCACAGACTCGACCTTTGACCCCCAGCCACCTCATTACAGCGCTCCTAACAGACCCAGGGGTCTCTGATCTGACTCAAGGGGAAAGGTCAACTACTGGCCATGGTGATTCTCCTGTAATTAGGCTCAACGCTGGAGACCCTTTTGAATTCAACTAACCAAAGGTCGAGTTTCATCAAATCACAATTAAGCTCATCACCACCTGAATACCTCATTCAGCCAAACAAAAGAGGGGGGGGGGGGGGGGGGGACCACCCAAAATAGGAGCAATTCAAAGAAGGAAAAAGCAAGAGTTCTGTATATTACATAAAGGAATGTTTCAAAGAACCATAAAAGCTCAATTAAAACTTAGAGCACAAATTTTGGGGGTTCTGATATATTAGAAATATATTTAAAAACTAAAATTAGACTCATTAGGCACAAAACAATGTGGTTTTAATGTGGACAGTACTTTTATGAAAATGATTTATTCTTGTTTTATTGAATCTGTCATTACTTTTTCATTTTTGTGCTGGTCACTTAAAAACAGGAATTACAGGGTATAGTGAAAGTGTGTAGAAATTGTTGGCACCACTTTGAATGATTTGAATAATTTGTATAAAGTCAGGACTCCGAGGAAGGCCGAGTTAATTATGAGAGATTCCAGCCATCGCTTGCAGAATATGTTCCAGTTGCTTGCTTCCATACTTGTAGATATTATCTGCCATTTTGTTGGACTAATAGATTTAAAAATTATTTTGTACCAGCTGACATTGGTTTTTAAATTATTCTAGGTAAATTATTTATGGAAGTCTTTGTGTGTGTGTGTGTGTGTGTGTGTGTGTGTGTGTGTGTGTGTGTGTGTGTGTGTGTGTGTGTGTGTGTGTGTGTGTGTGTGTGTGTGTGTGTGTGTGTGTGTGTGTGTGTGTGTGTGTGTGTGTGTGTGTTGTGGTGTCATGTGTTTGTTCTTGCTGATTGTATGGTTTACTGCTGGTTGTGAAACAAATTGTTCCTTGGGGATAATAAAGTTGACCTAATCTAACAAAATTGATCAACTAAAATCAAAATGAAACCTGAAAATATAAAATATTATATTATTATTGTATAACTATTTTATACTAATATCAAATAAAAGCCCATTTAAAATATTATAGTATATACATAATACTAAAATAACACTGTTATAAGCTTAAAAAGTCAATCAGATGGTAAGTGCATCAACAAATCTTTACAAGTACCGTCACTGTTTTATTTAAAATACGTCAAATTAATATTTAAATTTTACAAGTACTGTATGTCCTAAAAAACATTTTGAGACAGCTGACGCTTGGCTTACTGTTATAGTGCCATGGGAATATTTCTAGCCCTTCACCTTCCCCAGCACCACTTGACTATATATGCACCTGCCGACTATAGCAAATATCAGCCCAGACGAAGCCTATACATTTCATTCTTATCAATAAAATCTATTTAATCTATCAGTTTACTATATCTTTACTTTACTTCTGTCATGGCAACTCTGAGTGTTTGGCGTGGTAATGGGTAGCAGATCTATACAGGTGGAGCTGGGGAAGGTGGAGGGTTTCTGAAAGCGGCAAGCAAATGCTGACCAGTATTTGAAGGTTGAGCAGCGAGTTCATTGGCTACTGATACAGCAGGAACCAATCAGCTGTGCCCTATAGAGAATGATGTGAATGCAAGCAGATTGAGTTAAGGATCTATCAGCTGCCGTCATGTAGAGTTTTTAATGTCAGAACTTTATATACATCACAATTATATCTCAAAACTTTTTGTGTTTTGGTTTTAAGTCTCCATACTTAAATACTTCGCATTTTCTTACAACTCAGGTTGCGCAATCTGAAACTGAACAGAAAATCTGCACGTATCTGGATATTCACAAGCCTTTGAGTCAAAGTAGCAGAATTTACAGATGCTGATGGAGATCCACTTGGCTGGAGGTCTGGAGTTGTTTTGGAAAGGAGACGTTATTGAGAGCAGACCTCCGTCACTGCTTCACATCCATTCATACAGATAGCCTGCCAATCCTGGAACTGCTGTGTTGTGTGAGTACTTTGGCCTTACAAGCTCCAAAAACAACTTGCTAATCTCAGCGCAGTTATACTAACACAATGGCCACGGAAAACAAACGCAGCCCTCGTGAATGAATAAAGCATCGGCATTGGCTTGGAAAATCATCAATGAATCATAAACTTCATCAAAAAGTCAACAAAACAATGATTGATTATACAATAGTTAAACAAACTGATCGTACAGAAGTCGGTCGACTCATTTAAATTGCTTAGTGAATTGCATAATTATGAGTGCTGGCTAACCAAGAAAATATTCAAATTTAGTGTGCTACAGACATTAATGACACCTCAAAACAGTGATGCAGCTGACATCGTTGGCCACATGGTCTCTCTCACACACACACACAACTTAAACCTGCTCTCATGCGCTTGTAATGGATCTCCCAGAGAGTTCTGGCCTGGATCCACTGCTCTCCACTGCCTTTGAAGTCCACAACACACACACACAATAAGAGATGTTGTGCGATATAAACCCTTTTTATCATGCCAATAAAACTTGATCATGAGAGAGATATAGATGATTGCCCATGTTTCACTTTCCTCTCTAACACTTTTTTTTACACATGGTATAATGGTAAAATCATGTGTGTTTGTTTTTTTGGTTAAGATACCAAGATAATACTGTTTTTTAAAGAGACATGTCTCATACCAACTCTAAAAAATACTATGGTATTATATTTTTTTGACATGTACCATTGTATTATCATTGAAGTACCAAATCAAAGTACTTTTTGCAGAGGAAGTTTTGTGTGTCATGCTGATACCATGTTTTTTGGACACGGTACCATGGTAATGCAATATTTTTTAGACATGTGCCACTTTTAAAAAGGCACCAAAAAGTACTATGGTATAATTGGAAGTACCTTGGATTACCATATGAATAAATACCATCGGACATGAATTATACTGAAATTATATATGGCATTCCAACATACTTTCAAGAATACCATGGTATTACCAATGTTATTTTAGTATTATTTATATACTATTATAGTATTTATTCATATTTTGAATTAGATTTTATTTTTATAATTTTAGTTTTCGTGATAATTTTAGTTTAAGTTTTTTTTTGTAATTTTGTTGTTCTTTTGTCATTTGTATTAGTTTTTGTTGTCGTTTTTTAATTTTATTGTATTATAATATCATATTTTTATTCGTTATTTCAGTTATGTTTTTTGTAACACATTAATCTCGGTTAGTTGCAGAGTCAACACTGAATTTTTTTTAAAGTTTGCATTTTCACGTATAATTTCATATTATTTCAGCTTTATTTCAATTACTGAAAACAGTTTTTAATATTATTAGGTTTTAGTTTTAGTAAACAATAAAAATACTTGATATTATGGTACATGTCCAAAAAAATATAGTAGAACTATGTTACTTTTTTGATGCTTTCTTTTGAATGTTGTGTTATTTATGCCTGTTGGATTTTGAGAACTCCCAAAACCAGCACTTCACCTCGATGACGCTGGACCGGAGGAGCAGTATATTACTTTTTTGGATAGTTAAATTTGAGAGGCGATTGTAAATTTGGGGAGTCCCCATCTCTAGCAGGTGGGAGTTTCACTTCCTTGAAAAATCACGGGCGAACAAAGACCCCGCTGTTACGAAGAGAATCCGAGAGATCCCGACAACAACGTTTCAATTGAGACTTCACCATCCCGGGCTGGGAAAGTTTCTGCTCGACTAAACAAGCCCAACCTGAGACCATCTCTCCATCACGGCATCCACAACAGAAAAAAAAAGTCACTTGTCTCTGAGCAAATCAAACATGCTTATCCTGGTGAAACAGGGAACGAGAATGATTACGGTTCGCCTGCATGAAGGACCTGCCAACTAAAACAAGGAAGAGAATAGTACAATAAATCTTTCATCACACGGCTCGAGTGCCAAACAAGCCCACCTCAACGCCCGTTCTGTTCTCTGATGTCATCTGTGATGATTTATCGGAAAGATGTACTTCATGTCAGATGAATTTAGAGTTTAATGAAATAACGAAACCCTGCATGACAGAGGAATCCTACGTTCTGATTGGAGGAGCTGCGTTCAAACCTGCACTGCACATTCAACTGTAAACATTAATTATGCTAATATAAGACATTTTACTTTACATTTATTCTGAACATTAATATTAATAAATGTAATATTGTTGAACATGGATGTCTTTTATCATATTGTTGTCACTGCCGTTTTATAAAAGCTATCAGCCACTTGGGTAAAACACTTCTTACCTGTGATAGATAGATAGATAGATAGATAGATAGATAGATAGATAGATAGATAGATAGATAGATAGATAGATAGATAGATAGATAGATAGATAGATAGATAGATAGATAGATAGATAGATAGATAGATAGATAGATAGATAGATAGATAGATAGATAGATAGATAGATAGATAGATAGATAGATAGATAGATAGATAGATAGATAGATAGATAGATAGATAGATAGATAGATAGATAGATATGTACATACATACATACAATTGATGCAAGACTGCGCCGGAGGCTGTGAGTGTGTGTTAGAAATCACCCACTATCTCAAAACTTTAAACACAAAATCTTCAAACTACATTCAGAGAACATCTGACTGTTCTGGCAAAATCAAACAATTGCCTCCATGTTATCTGTGCTCAAATTATGCTTTCAGATCGTACACACATCAGTCAATAATATAAACACTACAGATCCTCTATTAGACACCACATCAACAAATAGAGATCACGGCATCCAAAGCATGCAGTTACAGAAAAAAGTGTATTGTAACACAGCAAACGCATTTTGCATTTACCGTAAATAGGATAGTAATCACAACTAAGTAAGGTGAATAAATTGTATACTGTACTGCAAGTATAGTATTGAACTGAATACTGTATATTACTGAATTTCTGTATATTCAGCACTGTAAAAATACAGACTACAAAAGCTAAAAAGGTCAAAACACTTTGGGCTCTATCATACACCCGGCGCAATGCAGCGTCAGGCGCGACAAGTGTCTTTAGCTAGTTTCAGCCCTACGCAGTTATCATTTTCACGTCCCGTGCCATGTTGTTTAAATAGCAAATGCATTTGCACCCATTTGTTCACCCATGGGCTGCTGGTCTGAAAACGAGGTGTGTTCAGGCGCATTATTGGCGCGTTGCTATTTTGAGGCAACAGAAATAGACTGAGCCATTGACCAACTGAAACCTGGTCTAAAGTCAATAATAGGGGCGTGACGTCACGGCTCTAGCGCCGCGGTGGCAGATGGGAAAAATCGCCATTTTGTGAGGCCACTTTTTGACGCGCCATGAAGTTTTAGTTAGTAATGTGCGCCTACAGTCGGGTCCACAACACTCGTACACTCTGCTTATTACACACACAGGGACGCATAGAAGCACACACACATGCTAAATATTAAAAATAAAATGATTACAATGTAAAAGATTAATATTGTGTACATAAAGATATGGTGGAATCCGGCTTGTCCCGTAGAATAGATGGTCTGCTTGTGCACTTAAAACTCGTGCAGATCCGTTTCCTCGCTAGAGAAACGTTCAGTTTTTCTGCTTGTAAATTCAGTCATGTAAATAGCGAATCCGCCATGGCGCGAGCGCAACTGGCTTTTAAAGGGATTGGGAGATGAGACTTTGATTGGTTTATTGCACATTACGCCCAAAACACACCCATTACTCATTAAGAGAATAGGGACATGTCTTTTACAGCATGCACCGGGTGCGCAGACCATTTTCCCCGTCGTTTAACTAGCAAAAGTGGATTCAGACACCCTAAGTGCATGTGCGCTTTAGACCACGTGCAAAAGAGTTGTGCAACTGCAAAATCAAGGTCAATGAGAGATTCATTATGCCTCAGCATCACGTCTTCATGTTGGTCCGGCCTGAGGTCTCTGTCCACGTCACAGGCAATGTCGTCTCATGCCGGGCAAAGGGAAAAACCCTCGAGTTGCTGGATCCAGCCTTGACTACACTGTCCACACCTTGCTCTTCCTCATCCTCTTGCTCCTCGTCCACCACCTCTTACACATACTCTTCCTCCTCTCGCTCTCAGGATGTAGAGAACAAATAATAAGTGAAGCGACTAAACTTAACTTTATCTAGTCAAACTAAAACAACCGACCAATTAAGAAATCAGCAAGTGATCTAATCAATAAATCAATCAATACTGAGGTTCGGGAAAGGAGACACATCTTATATGATCCCGTTTCACTTTACAAACAGGATTTCCACCAGTTGCCTAATTCCAAAAACACATAAATACTCTCGCTGAGGTCGCAAAATCGTCATCTCCCTCAAACGGCATCATCTTGTGTTTTCCACGTGCATCGCGGGTCGTCTGGAAAACACGGCCTGTGATTCTCCCTCCAAAGCTAACACGAGCAAAGCAAGCGCTCGATCCCACTTCCCTTTTATGAGCCTCGTTCTGCAACCCACAAATCATTCAGTACAAATCACACCGCAGCGTTTACATCCAGACATAACTTCAACACAAGAAAAATGCTTTTAAGGCCTGAGTTGATTGGCTGGAGAAGACAGAGGAACAGATTTTTGTGCGAGTGCAATGAATGGGCCGGCGCGTGCCGTGTGAGATACACGTGATGTGAAACCCCCCTTTGATTCAGGTTCTCCAGACTGCAGAGCGACGGCAAAAATCAGCTCAGTTGAAGGAGCCTGTTACGCAACACACACACACACACACACACAGAGAGGAGCATCTAGTTTCAATCATTCCCACAGTTGTCACTCAGCAGCTCTTTCCACGCCCACAAACATGAGGCTCGGCCAGGTAAAAAGTTTGAGGGATGGTGAGAGCGAGTTAAGAAAGTGAGGGAAAAGAGACTTATTTAGCGCACTCCAGAGGGTCTTTACATCACTCCGTTTCATCATATTCATCACACAAACTGCAGCCATTCCCGTCTACTTCTGAGGAAATGTCAGAATCCCCAAACCTCACGGACTGCCTACAGCAGAAGAGGCACGACACATGGGACAGCCGTCATAACTCTGTCAGTCAGTCAGAGAAATGAGCCCAACATGGAAAAATGCCGCCTGATATGGAAGCTTGTTTCCGCCAGAGAATAAAATATTTTAAAAGATAATTACGACTTTTTAACTTTATTTCTCAGAATTGGGAGATATAGGGCCCTATTTTAACGATCTAAGCGCATGGTCTAAAGCGCACAGCGCAAGTGCACTCAGGGCGTGTCCGAAATACACTTTCGCTAGTTTAACGACGGGAAAAATGGTCGGCGCACCCGGCGCATGGTCTAAAAGGGTTGTAACGTAATGGGTGTGTTTTGGGCGTAATGTGCAAAAAAACAATCAGAGTCTATCTCCCATTCCCTTTAAGAGCCAGTTGCGCTCGCGCCATGGCGGATTAGCTATTTATATGGCGGAATTTGTAAGCGTAAAAACTGAACGCTTCTCTAGAGAGCAAACGGATCTGCTCGTGCGCGAGGTTAAAGCGAGCAAGCAGACCAACTACGGGACAAGCCGGATTCCACCATATCTTTATGTACACAATAATAATATTTGACATACTTTTATTTTTAATAT
Organism: Rhinichthys klamathensis goyatoka; assembly: GCF_029890125.1. Lineage (NCBI taxonomy): Eukaryota > Metazoa > Chordata > Actinopteri > Cypriniformes > Leuciscidae > Rhinichthys > Rhinichthys klamathensis. Next base: position 14,805 of record NW_026606890.1, on the reverse strand, counting down.
TTAGCATATTTGTGTGCTTCTATGCGTCCCTGTGTGTGTAATAAGCAGAGTGTACGAGTGTTGTGGACCCGCATAAAGGCGCACATTACTAACGCGCTCTTTAAATAACAAAAACAATATTGCGCCATTGACTTTAGACCAGGTTTCAGTTGGTCAATGGCTCAGTCTATTTCTGTTGCCTCAAAATAGCAACGCACCAATAATGCGCCTGAACACACCTCGTTTTCAGACCAGCAGCCCATGGGTGAACAAATGGGTGCAAATGCATTTGCTATTTAAACAACATGGCGCAGGACGTGAAAATGATAACTGCGTCAGGCTGAAACTAGCTAAAGACACTTGCGTCGCGCTTGACGCTACATTACACCGGGTATAAGATACGGCCCATAAAGTCGCAATTGTATGTTTTAAAGTCAGAATTCCACGAAATAAACTCGCAATTCTTACTTTTTTCTCGCAATTCTGACTTTACAACACACAATTGCAACTTTATATCATGCAGTTGTGACTTTATATCTCCCAATTGCGTGTTATACAGTCAGAATTGAGATATAAACGTAATTCTGAGATTCTGAGTTCATATCTCGCAATTGCCCGTTTATATCACGCAATTCTGACTTTATATAACTCACATGTAGATGTAAACTGGCAATTGTGTGATAAAAAGTCAGAATTGCGAGATAAAAAGTCACAATTACCTTTTTTATTTTTTATTCTGTGGCGGAAACAAGCTTCCATAGCCTGACGACCCGAACATCAAATCAGTGACACATATTAGCAGACAGGGATTGACTCTGTTACACAATCAACATACAAACCGAATGACTTGAAATAGTACACAGTAAAAAGTTGTAAATAAAACAAGAGATTATTGGAGTATGATTTACAAGAAAATACTATTTCAGTTTTTCTAATTGAAAACTTTACTTTTAATTCAATGTGTTACTTGTGTGTAACACAACTACACTTTGTAATCATTTGTGAAATTTACTTGTAAAATTGTTTCAACAATCCAACACCATTTTTTTCTCAGTGTAAGAATCTACAAAATGAACGCAACTGTGTTATTTTTAACAGAGCTAGTAGAGAATGAAGGTGCCAATGATGCTTCATAGGTCAAGAGACCAAAAAACCAATGCACTGTATATTAATATTAATAAGTTAACATAAAATGCCACTAGCTTATTTGGTAACACTTTAGCTTAGGGTTCAATTCTCACTAACTAGTTGCTTATTAGCATGCATATTTACTAGGATATTGTTTATTAGTATTTATAAAGCACATATTAATGGCTTATTCTGCATGATCATATTCTACATCCCTTAATCTATACCCAATACCTAAACTTAACAACTACCTTACTAACTATTAATAAGCCGTAATTAGGAGTTTTGTAAGGCAAAAGCGTGGACCCTAAAGTGTAACTGCTAATTTCTATCATTTCTATATGAACATTATTTATATGGACATATATTATAGTATTACATTTACATATTTTGTGTGTTGATCAGATCATGAAAAGTGGACTGGATCACATTTAGGTGGCAATTGTGTATAACAATTGTAAGTTGGCAGCTCACTCATTTCTCTCTCTTTTGAAAATATTCGGTTTCTGCTGCTTTTCTACACATTTTGAGTGTTTCTCCACAGTCCTAAATCAGAGGATGTGGTCAGACGTTTTCGCAGACAGCTGGGTTTAAAAATAAACTCACTGGACCTTCCTGTGTGCATCACACCACACTACGTCACAGCGTGCGTGTGTGTGTCTGTGTGTGTGTGTGTGTTACGTCCTCCGACTGCATCATAACATTCGGTGGTTGCGATGCCAGCAAATGGCACGGGAAAGCCGTCTCTGCCGTTATTTTTAACCCGTTGTCTCCATGGAAACTGCCACATATGAGAAGACCCGCACACTCCTGCCAACTTACAGTACAGTGTGTAAATCTTCTGCATGGGAGTCTGTGTCTGATTTGTGTGGCCACATCTGTAAGGGTCATATATTGTATCTGGATCTGTGCATTTAAATAATCTATAGATATAATATATTCACCATAGTGATTATTTTGGGGCTGGTTTTGCAGAAATTAATCATGGTACAAAAGTACAAAGTATTAAGTTTCCCTCCATGTATGTTCCCACTTAACAACAACAAAAACATGTAAACAAACTGATTTTTTCAGCAAAATCAACTTGTATTATTCGCTTTAGACACAATAAACAGGATTTGAAGCATTAGAATTGTTACTTACCTGGAGAAGATGAAGAAACAGAATTGATGGAGCGACAACATGAAAGAGAAAAAGAGACATATATTTAGTCAATGAACACTGTAAGTGTGTGTATACATTACCGTTCAAAAGTTCGGGGTCAGGAAGTTTTTTTTTTTAAGGAAATTAATACTTTGATTCAGCAAGTATGCATTAAATTAATCACTATTCAAAGTATTTTATGGTATAGCCATTTCAAATAAAATCCGTTCTTTTGAAATGTCTATTAATCAAAGAAAAGACATATCACGGTTTCCAGCAAAATATGAAGCAGCACAACTTTGCACATTGATAATAACAATAAATGTTTCTGAAGGATCATGTGACACTGAAGACTGGAGTAATGATGCTGAAAATTCAGCTTTGATCACAAAAAAAAATTACATTTTAAAATATATTCACATAAAAACACTGTTATTTTAAATTAAAATAGTATTTTATTGTTTTTAACTGTATTTCTGATCGAATAAATGCAGTCTTTATAAGAGGTTTCTTTAAAAAAAAATCCTACCGCCCCCAAACTATGCAAAATAATGTGTCAATATGTCCACTTAAATGATTTAACCATCAACGTGGTATGGCCTAAAAAAAAAAGACTTTAAGGCCTGCGTTCAGTTTGAGGTTTAAGTAACCTTTAAAATAGCCGCTCCAGGGATTGAAACATGCACTTTTCCCCATTATATGCGAGCAGTGTCCTGTACAATAGTGTTTGCCGTCAGTATCTTTAATGTCTGACAATGCATGAGCTCAAAGAAGCCCTTTAAAAGCTCATAAAGGGAAACCCTCCGCTGGAGTCTCTAATGTGAGGTCATTCATTTCAGGTCAACTGCACTTCACTGCATGTGACAGAATTTATGTGAGAAACCCAATATGTGCTCATATTTTTTTTATAACATACTAAAGTGTGCAAACAGCAGATTTAAAAAAGACCAATCACAGCGAGCGAATCGAAGTTTGAATCTGGTTCAGTCAAACCTTCATGTTATATACATAAAAAAATATGCATATACGCATTATAAAATACTATTGGTTATTATTAAATATGTGTTTTTAAAAAAATAACATGTATTGTTCCTCATATGGAGACTAAAAACTTAAAGGGATACTCCACTTTTTTTGGAAATAGGCTCATTTTACAACTCCCCCAGAGTTAAACTGTTGAGTTTTACCGTTTTTGAATCCATTCAGCCGATCTCCGGTTCTGGCGGTACCACTTTTAGCATAGCTTAGCATACATCATTGAAGTGGACAAGACCATTAGCATTTAAAAAAAAAAAAAAAAAAAATGACCAAAGAGGTCTTAGTGCACGATGTAACTACAGAAGAGTCAAGTTTTAAATAGGAAAAATATCGAAACTCTTTGGTCATTTTTTTTTTTTTAGAAATGCTAATGGTCTTGTCCACTTCAATGATGTATGCTAAGCTATGCTAAAAGTGGTACCGCCAGAACCGGAGATCGGCTGAATGGATTCAAAAACGGTAAAACTCAACAGTTTAACTCTGGGGGAGTTGTAAAATGAGCCTATTTCCTAAAAAAGTGGAGTATCCCTTTAAGTCTCCCACTTCTCAGATGCATTTCTTAAGCAAAAGATTCCACTAATCTCGCTTATATCAAAAGTTATAGAGATGTCAATATAAACTCAAACGTTTCTCATCACAGTTTCTGCAAGACCTGATCTGAGCTCCATTAATTTATAGCTCTATATCAACAATCATCTTGCTTGTATTTCTCCTACAGTCTTGAAAGTCCTTTACTGACATGTACAGTTCCATGAAGAATCTTTAACATCCACGGAATCTTTCCATTCCACAGAAGACTCTTTATGAAAAGTGAAAGTGAAAAGAAGGTTCTTTAGATTCACGGTGTGAGAAAAGGGTTCTGTTAAGAACGGTTCACTGAAAGGTTCTTTGAGGAACCAAAAAATAATTCTTCTATTTCTATGGCATTGCTGTGAAAACCCATTTTTGGAACCTTTAGAAAGAGAAGATAAAATGCTGAGACAAAGTTTCTACAGTATATGCAACACAATAGAGAACTCCATTAAGTCTCCTGAGATATAAAAGAGCAAAAAAATGTTCCTCTGGGATCCTTCATTCAAAAAATATCTGATGTGCTGAGAGAGCATGCAGACAGTTTCTCTCTCTCACACACACACACACACACACGCACACTGCAGCACACACATCCCAGAGGCAAAGACACACACACACACTCGCTCGTAAGCCACATCATTACTCGTCCTGGATTCGCTGTCTCTGATTGGTCGAGAGGGAATGGATGGGTAGCAACAACACAGACTGGCACACGTGGTCGGCCCTCTACGACACACTCACACACACACTTTCTGTCTCTCGCAGGCAAACATGAAAACATTCATCCTCCCTGTCTTCAACAAATACACTCATTCACTGCACCATCTTTGTTTCTCTCTCTCCATCACTCTGCGTGATGTTGTCATGCTGCGGGAGAGAATGAGCAACAGCCAATGGGACGGCCTGTCATTCACACACACACACACACACACTGACCAGCCTCATGCTACTCAAAGCCTACGAGAATGTAGGTCAATTTTTTTTCCTCTTGATAGTAGTTAAAGAAAGATATCTTCTCTGTTAGAAACACAGTACAGCGTTCAACCAGCATGTGAAGCATTACAATGAGTGACATTACAAAATCATTTTTAAGGGATATTTCACCAAAAATACTAATTCTGCCATTGCCTTCTCGTCCTAACGACGTTCTGAACCTGAATGACTTTCTTCTGTGGAATACAAAAGAACATGTTTTGAAGAATGTCCATGCTGCTCTTTCTATTTAATAAAAGTCAATGGGAAACAGGGGCTGTCAAGATCAAATAGCACAATATAAAAAGACCATATGATTCATGCAATATATTTGACAAATAGAACTATAAAAGTAGTCCATATGACAACTCTCTGAATAGTTTTAGCATGTTATTGAATATGGCAATGTTAATGTATTTGGTCTGGGTGGACTAGATCTGATACACTGATGCTGCCGCAGAGCAATATGGATTTATATATACACTCGCTGCTGTAAACATGTAATAAATGCTGCTGCTGCATGAATAGACATATAAATCCTGTAGCAGATCTAGACAGGTGGAGCTGGGGGAGGTGGAGGGGTTCAGAGGAACTCTTCAGGACCAGCTTACAGCAAACAATGAACCAGACTATTTAAATGTTGAGCAAGCAATCTCATTGGCTGCAGGATGAGCAGAGGCCAATCAGCTTGTGCCATGCTGTAATGATGTGATTGCTTGCAGATCGCATGTAAAGGACCTATCAGCCTGTGTCCTGTAGAGTTTCATTTGTGTGTGTGTGTGTGTGTGTGTGTGTGTGTGTGTGTGGCCTGGTAAACCCTACGTTATGGGGACAAAATGTCCCCACAAGGATGGCAATATCCGAAATCCTTGTTCGTGTGGGGACATTTTTTGGTCCCCATGAGGAAATCAGCTTATAAATCATACTAAGTGATGTTGTTTGAAAATGTAAAAATGCAGAATGGTTCCTGTGATGGGTAGGTTTAGGGATAGGGTTAGTGTAAGGGAATAGAATATACAGTCTGTACAGTATAAAAATCATTATGTCTATGGAAAGTCCCCATAAAACATGAAAACACAACATGTGTGTGTGTGTGTGTGTGTGTGTGTGTGTGTGTGTGTGTGTGTGTGTGTGTGTGTGTGTGTGTGTGTGTGTGTGTGTGTGTGTGTGAATAATAATAGAGCAAGTATTACCAGCTAGCTAGAATTTCTTCATTGAAAATGTTGACATTGACGTAATAAGCATAACAGAATGATGAGGAAAAACAAAAGCGTAAGATGTGATATGGCTCATGATTCCCACGGTGTTGTTTTGTCGCCACGGGGCAGAAAACCACCTGTGGGTCCGGAAATGGCTTAAAATAACAAGCAATATGGGTGTTGTTTGAAATGCTAATCTGTCAGGACTTTCATTAAATGTTTGAGAATGTGACACCAAGACATCTATTAATCATCTTATGCTAAATTATTGCACGTTATATAGATCCACAAAATGTACGAGTTGGTGAATAGTAAGTGTAATAAAATATGAACATCATTCAGATTTCAGATTTGTGCAATGTTCATCCACTAGCTTTACACTACTAAAAACCTTCTCATCCGTTTCACTACTTCATCCTTTTCTGTCTTTTTTAAGGATTTTTTTTTATTTTTTGTGGAAGCAGGTCAATGTAACACAGCCCTTCTCTGCATGCAGCCATTAAAGAAGACTGGCACGACGTCAGTGAACTCGCCCACACACACACACACACACACACACAGAGTCAGGATCATATCGGACCACCATGACGGCACACATAGCAGGAGGAGTGTGTTTCTCAATCCCAAAAGCTTTTATATCAGGCCTAATCTGCAAGTTTCTGAAGTCTTGTCGTTGCATTGGTTCTGTGAAGGTCAACAGAAAGTTAAACGCAATGCCGTTTTTTTAGGCTCTGATTATGAGACGGACAATATTTCTAAAGGCACTGCACCATTTGGAATAGAATTGAGAAAGTCTTTTAAATTCAAATTCAATTTGACTTGAGGTAGCAAACAGAATGCAAATTCTAAGAAATTCATATAGCAGGATTTTTTTTTTATCTAGAAAAGCAAATCTTATCATGGCAAATATTAAATAATGGCTTGAAAAAGCTTTGAAAGTTTTTTGGGAGTGGAAACCTTCAAGTTTAAAGGAATTCAAAGAAAACACAGCTGATGCATTCTGGGAAATTAAGTGTTTTCAACCTCGCTAAACAGAAGTTAATTCATTAAATATGAAGAGTTTGTAAAACGAATTTGTTTTAACTAAGTTGTATAAACTACTTTGTATATACTTTATACATCTTCCCCTCCATCCATCAGGATTATAAACCTTCAAACATCAAGGATTTTTCAAGACAAACTTTGCTTTTCTAGTTGACAAGTTCGATGAATTTCTTAGTTCATATTTTGAGTTGCGAATCAGTCTCCTATTTTATTCCACTTCAAATTCAGCAGCTGAATTGGAATTTAAAATGCTTTCTAAATTCAGTTCTGAATGGCATACGGCCCTTGAGTCTCCCGGTCTTCTTTGAAATGCATCCGGCACAGATTAAAAACCATAGATATCCATAATAAAGGCTAGATGTCTTACGGCGGAGTCTCTATCGTCATCACCGGCGGCCATCTTGTCACAGGCAAGGCTCTGTGGTGCCTGATGTAAGATGAGTGATCAGCACGAACACAAATACTCTTGTCTCGTTGAAATCTTGACGGATTTACAAACGGTTTGGTTTCATAAAAACGTTATTAACGTGGCTATAATTCTGGATGATTATTTATTCATACACTTATTATTCATAAGTGTGCAATGTCATAACTACATCTCTGACGTTTATAAAAAACCAAACCGTTTGAAAATCGGTAGAAAATTGAGCAAGTTATGGTTATTTAAAAAGTACACGCACCATTAAAACACAATGTTACGAGTGAGCGAGCTGCCTGTGACAAGATGGCCGCCAGGTGCGGACGTCGACCTCCATTGGCCAGCTAGCCTTTATTATGGATATCTAGGTTAAAAACCACCGTTTGAGGAACGCTTCCTGGAAGTTTGACATCACATGGGTTGGATAGAAGACTAAAGGTTTGGACGCTTGACAGGTCCACGAGTCGAGCTCATGAAGAGGCACCTGTGGGACAATCAAAACACGGCAAGCCACTAAATCTGCTCTCCATTAGTTCCCGATAGTTCAGAAGAATGCGAGTGGCTACATGTGCGTGCCGAGACCTGTGGTCTTTGAGTGACCCTCCCTCGAGGCCGGCTCGCCCTCGGCCCGTAAATCCTGGCTGGAATAGGTGGTGTCATCCCAACCCTCATCAGTCCACCCTCAGGATCCCTTATTTCCCAGCTAAGAAAACATTCAAAGCGTGCCGGATTGACCCGGGGTGAGGGTGTGTCGGTGAACGTGTGTGTGTTTTACGGGCATTGTTTCAGGCGTACCCCATTTTACAGCGTTCTTAAAAACACACGTGCACTCAGCGAATAAACATCCTGATTGTTTCCGCGTGTTTAATGGTTTTTCACTGACCGCGAATATCGTCCGATTTCCCTGAAGCAACGGTTAAAACGTCCCAGAAGAGTTCTTATATGAAGCACCTGCCTCCTTTTTTTGCCCTGGTGAGGTAATCGCTCGCTCGAGTTTCGATTCGTTACTCTGATCTCAAAGATATCGGGTGACAGTTTTGGATGAGGAAACACATCCGTAATCTGCTTTCAATTAGACCTCCCTCTCTCATACAAGTCCACGCAATCCCAATCGTAGTAGAAACTAACCGCATAACGTGTGTTGTGTAAAAGCGCAGTACAGTCGCTGCACATGGAGGGAATTAGGGAGAGTCTGGTGCTTGTGGATCTACACGTGCTCTAGTTACAGTCTGGCATTCGGACAACAGCTAAAAGGCACCGCATTCATCTAAAAGTGATGGAGGTATTTTTGCGAGCCCTAATGGTGAGTATTGCTAAAACACAAGGGCGGAAAAGAGTAACTAAATACATCTGCCGCCACTAGCAATCCTGGGGTCTGTCGAGGGGTCTGTCTGTGACTTTGGACAAGGTTTTGGCACACTGGTACTCATTTGAGCGGGGCTTTTTATTTAAAGGGATAGTGCATCCACACACAAATAATCTGTCAACATTCATTCACCCTGATGTCATTCAGAGCCCTGTTTTTTTCTATCCACCTTATTTTTCAGTGCAGCAATATGCAGTACTCTTATATATAACAGTGCATTAAACTGTAAAACTATTTGCTCTGCTTATTATGATTACTGTATATATATATATATATAAAAACACAACAGTCCATATGGCTTGTGCACTTTATTTTAAAGATGCAATACCTCAATTTAAAGGGAAAGATGAAAAATCGGAAAAATGAAGTGAACTACCCTTCGAAGTTAAGTTTTGTCCTTCACTGTAGCTCTTTTGTATTTGCATATAATCATATGCAGCATGTAAAGACACATTTCCAATGCAAGGTAAGTTTTTTTTTAATTATACACCATATTTCATAAGTGCTTAATATAAACAATTATACTGATAGATACAGATTAAGGATGAAAATAAAAATAATACAATTAAGATTAAAAACACAATAACAGTTAAGAAATAAACACTGAAGATATTAAGGAAAATGAAATAAACATATACATTAACTCTTTCCCCGCCATTTGACGGAATTTTCCTTCTTTCCGTGTTTTCACTGTTATTCGGTAGAGGGCGCTTTTACACATCGTCTGAAAGAATACTAAATCACATGCAAAAAAAAAAAAAAGCAGAGAAAAGTGATAAAAGCATTGCTTGTCCACGTTGTAATCCTTGGGAAAAGGTATTATTTTTGTTCAAAATGTTGCTTTTTTTATGAAACTGTCCCACATGCAAGTGTTGATAAAAAGGAATGCATGAAGCTAAAATTACTTATTTTCTTTCTTTCTTTCTTTTTTAAAGAAAATGCTTGGTTCTTTCTTTTGATATACTGCATGTTCAGATATTCATACAACAAAATATTCTGGGGGCCAGAACATTTTTGTGAAAATGATCAAAAATGCTTGCAGTGGCAGGCAACTTTTTTTCTTTTTTTTTACGCTGGCGGGGAAAGAGTTAATAAAGACACTTAGGTTTGATGTCAATGATGCCAAATGCCACATATGTTTTTGAGTGTCCATATTCCCCTTTCATTGTCGGGAAAATAAAAGTGTGAATATTCAGCATAATATCTATTTAGTTGTGTGATGCATGGAAAAAAAATAAACTCATACAGGTTTAAATAGATATGAGAGTGAGCAAATTATGTCAGAATTTCATTTTTTTTCCCCCGGTGAATTAACTTTTTAAATGTGAAGTAAATAATTTTAGCGCCACTGGTGGCATCAAACAGAATTGCAAAAATAGGGATTATTTCCAAAAAAACCATGTTATTACCATAAGTCACACAAGATATTGACATTAAAGGGATAGTTCACACACAAATGAATATTCTGTCATCATTTTCTCACCCTCAAGTCGTTCCAAACCTGTATGAGTTTCTTTCTTCTGCTGGTCACAAAATAAGATCTTTTGAAGAATGTTGGTAACCAAACAGTTACTGTTCCCCATTGACTTCCATAGTATTTTATCCCCATACTATGGAAGTCAATGGTGAACATTCTTCAAAATATCTTCTTTTGTGCTCAACTGAACAATGAAACTTATACAGGGTTGGAACAACTTGAGGGTGAGTAAATGATGTCAGAATTTTCATTTTTAAGTGAACTATCCCTTTAAGCCAAAAATCGTCATATTAAGCCGCTGAAACAAACCGATCAATGTGTTCAATGTGCCTCATAGCGCTCACAATCTTCCGGAGGTAAACCTACATTAAACTGGTAGAATAAAGTATTAGCTATACCGTCAAAAACTTCCAAGAGTTTTCCCAGCACACTTTTGTTTATAAAGACCGGGTTGTATGTTCCTTCTCAGCGTAGAAGAGCTTTCGTCCCTGTACGGTGCGAATGACATTTCTCTCACAGTGAGGATGACATCGTTTGTCACACCGTGGGCCGCACACCAGTGCAGAGGCTCCTGGGACAGTGAATCATTTCTACATCCATGAGTCTCCACAGACATCACACACACTGACCCAGTTAAAAGCCTCCGACTCAACACAGAGCAACAACATGTCAGCTTCAACAAACACCATTAAAACAAAGCCAACAAAAAGACAATTCTAATTTTTTACAGACTGCTGAATTGATAATAAATCATTTACAAACCAATATACAACATATTTTGGTGAGAAATTATTCTTATTAAAAACAGTTAAAAATGTGACAGACTCAACAATGCATCAGGAAAAGAGACGTTTGATTCACGCAGGAGGTGAACAGTCTCATCCGGCCCCCGGGAAAACTACAGTATCTTCATGGAGACAATTGCTGTTATCTTACAGTCATGTGAGACAGGCCTCTGATTTGATTGGCTGAGCAGATTCCACATTGACCAATGAGGATGCACATAAAAGTTCCTCATCTCATCTCTTCTCATCCCCTTCTCATCCCCTTCTCAGCAGAACACCACAGAAAAACTGTTTACTTCTTTTCTGAGTAGGGATGGGAATCGTGAGGAGTTTAACATGTATATTTGGCAGATGCTTCATTGCATTTTATAAGTTCATGCATTGCCTGGGAATCAAATCCATAAGCTTGGAGTTACTAGTGCCATGCTTTATGGTTTATGGTTTGAGAGGAATTAAAGTCCCCCTGTGGTGAAAATCAAGTTTTTAATGTTGTTTATATGCCTTTGTGGTGTTTTTAATATGCTTTAAGACAAACCATGTGCAAATTCATAAGTCGACAGCATTGCTGAGTATTTTCTCCTTAAAACTGCAGTGAACCAAAGACAGTCTCAAAAACACGGTTTGAAATCGCTGGTGTTTCTGACGTCACAAACTGTAACCAATCAGATCAACGTGTGATCGTCAACGAGTGGATCTCTGAGCCGCTGTGAGTGAGTGGAGGCGGGGCTAATTTGCATATTCATAGACTAGAGTATACTACACAAGAGTATACTAAATGAGGCAAGGGTGTAGTTTTATATTTAAGCTATTTTAATGCAAGAAGAAAAAAATTTAAGGGAAAAAACGCTTAAATATGTCATTTTGGTGATCAAAGATGAGTTTTAAGGGATAAAAGTATTGCCTACAGGGGGACTTTAACACTGAACAGTTATGGTTTAATCCCATTATTGATTATTTTAGTACTTGAAGTTTGATCATTGGAGTATGTGTTATAAGAAAATGCTCTTTCAGTTCTTCAAAATTCCATGTTTAATTCAATGCCTTACTTGCTGTTTTTTTTTCTTTTGTAATTATTTCTGACATTTACTAGCAACTTCTGAGTAAAAATAGTTTTCATGAGTTTAGCAGGCGTAATGATATGACGCAGCGCCTGAAAATAGGCCACCTTCCGTCAACACAACGGAACTATTTTCAGGCGCTGCGTCATATCATTACGCCTGCTGCTCTCATGGTACGGCAGTAAAGTTTCTTGATTATTACGCAGGAATGAGAGTATAGTTCCTAGCCATATCAGCCTAGAAAATAGCAACTTTACATTTTCCGTCGGTCTTAGTGCACGATGTAACTACAGAAGAGTCAAGTATTAAATAGGAAAAATATCGAAACTCTTTGGTCATTTAAAAAAAAAAATGCTAATGGTCTTGTCCACTTCAATGATGTATGCTAAGCAATGCTAAAAGTGGTACCGCCAGAACCGGAGATCGGCTGAATGGATTCAAAACCGGTAAAACTAAACAGTTTAACTCTGGGGGAGTTGTAAAATGAGCCTATTTCCAAAAAAGTGGAGTATCCCTTTAACTACTCTTTGGTTCAGTAAAAGCTTAAGCATAGCATAACATGGTTAGCCTGGGTTTCCCCATACTGCCTTTGCGCAGCGCGATTTTATTCACGCTGCTAGGTAGTCTGGATACCATGGACCAGATTATCGCCTCAGCGAGGGGACCAATCACAGAACGGGGAGGGAGCAGCAAGACGATGACGACGTCTATGCGACACACCGAAGCAGTTTGTTTATATCTATGGATCAAACATGGCAGCAGACGCGAAGTTACCTTTCGATGCAGCCTTAGATATTCTTCTAAGTAGTTTAGAACGCAAATAAATCTCTGACCCATCGTCTTCTTCCTCGTCTAATTTCTGTCGCTCTACATACGTCATCTGGTATAATTGAAACGATTGGCTATGAGCTACGAACAGGCGCATTTGACAGACATTCGTAGCACCCAATAAACGGCTCTGGGCATTCGTAAACCACGCCTCAAATACGAGAAAATGAACATGTGGTTCCCAGACCACGGCTCAATGTCAATGAGACGTGGTCTGACGTTAGCCAGGCTATAACACGGTTACAGTTCTCATTTCATTTCCAGTTGGACATCAAAAAAAGCAATGGCGTGCAGTTTAGTGATTCAGGAATCACTTCATATGAATCCGTTTCAGATTCACAATGAGTGATTTTTGAGTCTGGGAGCCAGATGAGACGGTTTACTTCTTGTGTGAATAAAAAGTGTTTGCTTGATGCATTGTCATGTCATGTGTGTCATGTCTTTAAACTAAAATACTCACTTAACCCTCCAGTCGCACTGGATAGAAACAGTCATTTGTTCGAGAGTCAAACTGTTTGCAAATTCTTGCAACCAGCAAGACTTCTCAATACAAAACAAGGATATCTATTTATTTCTTTGTTCTATTCCGCACAGCTCAACTAAAACATTTATTTTTCTTCTAAGAAATGACATACAGGCTTGAACATCAAAGCTCAGCCTAGATACTTCACTCATGTTGTTCTTTAATATTTCTCTACTTTTATCTTCAAATCACACCAATCCTTTTTACCTTATATAGATAACCTCCTCTCTCTCTCTCTCTCTCTCTCTCTCTCTCTCTCTCTCTCTCTCTCTCTCTCTCTCTCTCTCTCTCTCTCTCTCTCTCTCTCTCTCTCTCTCTCTCTCTCTCTCTCTCTCTCTCTCTCTCTCTCTCTCTCTCTCTCTCTCTCTCTCTCTCTCTCTCTCTCCGATTCATTCCCTGTTGTTTTTCACTTGGGTAAAATGTTGTTTTTCACTTGGGTAAAATGTTGGACAAAACCTCTGTAAATCCTTCCAGCAGGTTCCCATATGAGGCAGATGTGAAAATCTGCCTGGAATTTAACAAAGGAGTGGGAAAGCACTTCTAAAAATATTTGCAAAAGACATATATAAAGTTGCCATACAGTAGGTATACGGTGTTAAATAAAATGTGACAGGACTAAAGGTTAGTTATGGTGAGTTTGTCTCCCAGTGTTTATTTTAGCCAGCTAACCCTCTCATCATTCTTCTTCACATGTCGACGTCGACCGGCGCTTGTTTACTTGTTTTCTGTGATGCTTGTGTGTGGGGAAGCCGTAGATAAAACCTCAAGTCACTTTCATTTGACCATACAAGGTGAAGCAGCGAGCGCTGTTAAATCTCGCCCACGTTGTTATGGGTAACCCCGTCTTTGGTTTGGGTTAGTGCTAAACACTCTTTAGCCCACAATGAACCGCTCAAAGTCAAAGTGCAAAGTCGACTGGGTTTTTAAATATACAAAGTTGGCTGTTACCATGACAGTGTTTGCTAAGGAGCTTCTATGAGTTTCACAGGGTGTTACAGCCGGATCTCCCAGACTGTGGAATTTGGGGGTATTAATAGTTTCAAACTCCTCTAAAACAAAACATAAATGTGCTTTAGGTACAGTTTGATGTGCAATTCGCTTATAACAGTCATTGTAAAAAATAAAATGAAAAAATAAAACAAAAAAAATTCATAATCACTTTATTTCCGTTGCATGACTTCAAAAGCGTAATTTGACACTATCAAACCAAAAGTGGAGCAGAAATCAATTTGAATCCACTTTTAAGGCCAGGTATGGTGTGAATGCAAACCGAT